>NC_141613.1:40047644-40215144 GCF_047967505.1 Dipteris shenzhenensis | reverse complement strand
CAATGTAGTCATATTTTTAGGTTGTTTCCCAATGGTATTAATTAGACGCTGAATACTCTCAGCCCAAAATGCTAGCAGATCGGCTTCTGTATATGATTCCATTTTTACTGGTAACTCCAAATCAAAAATCTCTCTAAGAAACAACATGCAGTTGTAGGCAACTCTCCACCCACAGTTGTGTCCATCTTTTTGCTCCACTGGCAGACGTCTTTTGAATTCTACTTGATCTTGTTGCTCCGTGGTTGTTCTGACAGCAGATACTAGCCGATATGTAGCACTGTCCATCATGACATATTAAATATATTAATATGTCATGATCATAAGATACAAAATAAGAAAGTATCAAAAATATTAAGAGAATAATTACCTTGGGGAGTTGGCATGATAGCCTTCCATTGAATTCACAAACCATAAACGGTTGAGTTCAAGGTCCCAGAAGATCAGACTCCAATGTGAGCTACGCGACCAAAATAAAAATGATTATTGTTTTACACAAACTTGCCAAAGAAATAGTAAAAATAAGGTTAGAGTTGATACTTACGCCTCATGATAAGGCATTAAGATGACTCGCACCCCATCTAAATTCAAAGGGCTTAACCAGGTACAAACATCTTCTATAGTCTTTTGAGGAGAGCTAAGAATAGAAGAAAGGAGAGCATCGAGCATGTAGACACGATGCTGCACTGCACTAGGAATTTGAGAAATAACTACACTGCACCAAGAAATAAACAAACATAAGCTCATAGAATTGATTTGCATTCTGCACTAGGAAATTAGGAAACTGATATATAACTACACTGTGAATAAATAAACAAATGTTAGCTCATTGAAGTAGCAACAAATAAACAAACGTTACCTGAGAATGGCTAAGATAACATTGTCATTAACCTCTTTTAAAGGATTGGAGAGGATTGAAACCTCCTCTCTACCAAAGCTCAAATACTGAGGTTCTCATTTCAAAACGATCCTAACTTCAAATGAGCTCTCCATTTTATTAAATACAGCTAAATTTGATTCTTCAATCAAATTTAGAGGTGGTTGCATTGTTGAAGTAGAAGGGAGTGCCTCCATATTGACTTCATCCATTTCTTCTCCCTCTATTGCCTGTAAACAAATATGAGCGATTAGATTCATTATCTTTAAATTTAAATCTTATTTAAAATTTTATATTTAGTTGAGAAATAGAGAGTTCATACCACTAAGTATTGTCTTAGTGGCCTTTTTTCATAACCCTGTGAGCCATAATTATCAAAGAAGGCATCATCATGTTTGTCTTCATCCACCAACCTCTCTCTGAACGGGTCATGTAAGTCCATCTTTTCATCATCATCAACTGGGACATTATGATCTTAAAGGTAATCATCCATGTCATCGGTGTCCTTGTGGTCTATCTCTTTTTCATAGCCTGTGGTTAGATCTGCTTGAAGCTGAAAATAAGCCATGAAATGCTTATTTTCAATAATATTTGTGGAGTTGCCTTTTCTGAGGAGATCCTCAAATAAATATCCCATCCTGCACAAGGTGACCTCCCAACCTGCCGGTAGCAAATTCTCCATCATGGTAAGCAAGAGACTCCCACTTTTTGTAGGACTTCCATAGTTGTTTTTTTGATAATGTATGGACCTGGGAATATCTTGCTCTTCTAGCATCAATCTCAAATTCTTTGAATTCCCTCTTATGTTCTTTTGTAAGGAGTGATCAGGGTTGGGACTCCGCATACACAAAAAGAATGATTCAAGAGATTGAATCGCTATGCCACATTCTCTCTTGCCTCTCTTTGTTGCATAAACACCACTATAGATCTTCAAATCTGATGAATATGCTCGCTCTAGAGTAACCTGCATGGCTTCTTTGTCTTTTTTATCAACAAAAATGACAATGTTGCAAATTCCCACTTTGCTAATGGATGCTGACTCATTCTTGAAGAAGTCATCTTCTGAGACTCCCCTAAAGTTCACAAGACTCTGCCGTAACCTCTACATTGAATTTAAAGCTTTGGTGCATATCTGTGGGCATCCTTATCTCGCTGATTAATCTTTCCACATATGCAACCACCTATTGTGGGATTTCTTTTCTCATATAAGAGGTTACTATTTCTGACCCATCTTCATCCTTTTTAATCCACCTGTTTGCCCATAGCTTTACCTTGGGTGCTGATAAAGAAGCTATATGCTTCACCACATTATAGTCAATGTTACAATATGAGTAAGTGGAATTTGTTTCTCTGACAGCAAATACTTAATGGCATTATGCACTGCATCACGCCTCACCTGTACATTGATGCATTCTTCCATGCAGTGGTCTTTGTCTTTTTTTCCAAAAAACCATTCTTTCTTTAAAATTTTTTGTGCTGCCATGGATGCATACTTGTCAGGTAAGTACTTTATAGGCCTCCACATCCTTGCCGTCAACTCCTTCTTATCCATTACCTTTGACTTTCCGGAGATAAACAAAGGAGCTTCATAGGTCAACTGTCCACGCTCACAAGCAATGCATGTTTCAAGCATCTCATTGAACACTTCAACAGGATGAAATATGATAGAAGTGTAGTCGGCATATCTGTCCCTCACCACCTTGAGGCTTGTCATACTTTCTTCTCGCTCTTGAGTTCCCCTAGGCACAACTGCACTCAAAGAAGTATAGAAGTTCGTGAGTGTGTCGGTGTCTGCTTTTGTGACCTTTTGCTTCAAATCAAGATTTGGAGAACCAAATGTTGTCCATATAACCCTTGCCTTCTGTAGGACCTCTGATGTTGAGGATATCTTACGCTTTCCATGGACATAATGATTAAGTCTTTCGGACTCAATCAGATACTTGATCTCATGCTTGAATATACAGATTGTTGCAGGATAATAATGGAATGAACTTATCTTTGCAAATTGTTTTGGAGTGAGTCTTTTGACCTCCTTTGCTTCCCTTGTGATCTGATTACAAGCATAAGCCCAATGTTGACCATCAATGGGCTGGAATCTCGGGGGGGTCACTCATCATATGTAACCCTATCACGTGAGTTCAACAGAAGGATTTTTTTTATTTCTAAAATTTACATAAATAAATATACATAAGGGACTATTTAAAATAGTTTTGGAAAAAATTTATAGATTTGTATAGAAAATGGGTACATTTTATTCATGAAATTTTTTACAGATAAGGGACTTTAAATATAGACCTTGAACGCATGTGATATAGAGGGTTTATACATAGTGACCCCCCCGAGGCTGGAATCTGCAATGAAGGAGGAATTCCTTCTTTGCTTTCTTTAGCGTATTCTCACCTTGTGCCTCTTCGCCTTGTTCATGTGGAATATTTTAAGAGTGTCTTTAAAGAATCGACTAAAGGTTTCCTCGAAATGTGTAGGCCCTGTAAATGTTATTTGATCCAGAAAACTATTTTTGGTTGGACAAAACATTATTGGGCGCAAGACCACATTGCTTGCCACAGGTTTCTTACCATCTCTCAAAGCCTCGTATATTTGCATTGCATAGGATATATCAAGGCTTCGGCTATTAGTAAAGAGAGCTGCAGCTTCCACATCTTTGGCATTCACAAACCACGTCCTTTGACCCCATATATATCCCACATCATCATCTGTAACTGCTTCATTAAGACGCAGATTAAGATTTTTGATTGATGTGAGTTCATCCTGATCATCTTCAGCCTCGGGTTCTGAGTCTTCTTCATCTTTCTCTTCTTTTAACCATTTTTCATCCACATTATCTCTCTCTACAGTGGGACGATGTCTTTTTTTACTGCTTGGAACCGTGGCTCTTACAGTACTAGCCTTTTGCATTTCACGTTGTGGTTTGCTAGCAAGAGCTTCTAGCATAACTGCAGTGGATCGACCTTGATCTTCTTCAATTTTTTTAAATTCCCATGCACTCAAGGCTTGTGTTTCATCATCCTTAGTTACATCCACCATTTCTTGCTCTAGAAGTTTGCGCTCATGTTCTACACATTTGTGACAGTGTGCCTGTTCTTCTTGTCCCTGCATCGAAGTCTGAGCTTTTTGATCTCCTTCATGTGAAGATCCTTGAATATGAGGAGCATATTCTGCATCCTGAAAGTACTCAAACATTATCTTTGCATGCATCCTTTTTGCCACCACACTAGGAAATCGCTCCCAAGTATATGAAAGAGTCTCCAATGCACTTTGCAGCTCTGGAAACTTTGATGGTTGAGGAGGAGGAATCACAAAGGTCTTTGAGTCTCTCCTTGACACAATAATATGAATACCACCAACTTCAGGATCTGAACTCTTTGTAAAAATATCCACAAAGATGTCTTTTTGCTCTAATATTATGCCTACCACAAGGCTTAAAGTCATATCTTTTTTGAAGAAAGTAGCATCCCATGGATCTTCAACACCATTGAACTCCCTTTTTGACATAAGTAGAAAGAGTCTCTTTTCCTTTTGATGAAGAAACCAAGCTCTGCTACCCATGTGATATCGAGTCCACCTACAAAAGCCATTGGGGCTATATTCCTTTCCTTTGAAATTCAAAGTGACATCAGAAACCCATTCTCTGATCTCAGAGTCATTTAGGATAGCCACCACATTAGTTGATTGCAATCCTACAAGAAAATATAATGAAGAATTTAGATACATACAAGTAAAGTACAATATACAACCCTTGATACAATAAATGTGGAAAATAGCCCAAAAGGCTTTACAAGGCTTCATATGGCAATAAATGTGGGAAATAGCCTAGAAGGCTTTACAAGGCTTAAATATTTGTACAAATGTAAAAAAATTAGCCAATAAAGCTTTACAAGTAATATAAAATGTCATCTAGTGATAAAGCTTCAATATTCGTGAAGACATGTAATCTGTCCATCCATTGATTTGCCCTCTAGTCATAAAGCTTCAATCTTCATGATGACATGTAATCTGTCCATCCATTGATATCTGTGCATTGATACCCAACTGATGCAATCTACCCACTAAAAACTGTTCCACTGATATCCACTTATGCAGCTCACATGATATCCACTTATGCATCCCATTGATACTTGTTAAATAGTGAATGGTCAGGATGGTCGGGTTTATTACAAGGCGCTTCATATGACAATAAATGTAAAAAATAGCATAGAAGGCTTTACAAGGGTTTTTATGACAATAAAGGAGCTTAAATATTTATACAAATGCAATAAAAATAACCAATAATCATCAAGCTCCAATCTCGGGGGGGTCACTATGTATAAACCTCTATATCACGTGCGTTCAAGGCCTATTTCTAAAATACCTTATCTGTAAATTTTTCATTAATAAAATGTACCCCTTTTCTATACAAATCCGTAAATTTTTTCAGAACTATTTTAAATAGTCCCTTATGTATATTTATTTCTGTAAATTTTAGAAATAAAAAATATCCTTCTGTTGAACTCACATGATATAGTTACATATGATGGGTGACCCCCCTGAGGCTCCAATATGTCCCATGACATCTAATCTGTCCACTGATATCTGCTCATGCAATCTGCCCCACTTATAAACTTCTGGTAAATGGTAAAAGGTCTTATTTAATAGCATGTTATGAGTGTTAAACCGCATGTGAGCGAAGGGATTGACAACAATTAGGAACTAGTTAGAAAAATTTGAGCATGGCTTCAATTGGCAACTTGGAGAATTGTCTCTCCTCTAAGGCAATCTAATCTATGCTAAACTATGCTAAACCAACCGTCGAAGTGAAGAAAAGCAATAAATAATTTCTTTTTCTGTGTTCATTTTAATGGCTGGGTTTAAGAGGCTTAAATATGCAAAAGAAGGGGTTTTGATGTAGAGGCTAAACCTGCATGTGAGATAAATGAAGAACAAGTATCTAAAGAAAAGTTAACATTTTTCAATTTAAAAGATGAATATATATAAAAATATTATCTCACCTTCAAAACAAACGATAAATTCACTCTTTTATAATTTTGTAAAAGTATAATATAAAACATGTAAATATATAAAACTCTCTTTACTTTGTCTCTCTCTCTCTCGACTCCTAAATCTCTCTGTAGCCATAGTCAAAACACCTCATTTTCTCTCTTAATCTCTCTCTCTCTCTCTCTGACAACTCTTATGTGTTTCCCTCTCTATCCTCATCCCACTTATTCTCTCTCTTAGTTTATCTCAACTCTCTCTTTCTCTCCCTCCCATGGCGACTAAGATTTTTCATTCTCTCTCTTTATCTCTCTCTCTCTCTCCCTAGGATTTGTAATTATTTCTCTCTCTCTCTCTCCATCTCTCTCCTCTCTCTCTCTCTCCTCTTCTCTCTCTCTCTCCCGCTCTCTCTCTCTCTTACCCTTTCTACCTCCCTACCTCTATCCTCTTGGCTGCTAGGATTTGTCATTCTTTCCCTCTCTATGTCTCTCTCTCTCTCTGAATTCTCTCTCTTAATCTCTCTCAGCCTTCCTCCCTCCCTCCCTCCCTCCCTCCCTTGGTGGCCACGGCCGCGAGAAGTCTCTCTCTCTCTCTCTCTCTCTCTCTCTACCTCCCTCTCTTGGTGGCCACGACCGCTAGAAGTTTCATTCTCTCTCCCTCTCTCTTTATCTCTCTCTCCCTCCTCCTCTCTTCTCTCTCTCTCTCTCTCTCTCTCTCTCCCTCTCTCCCTCTCTCCCTCTCTCCCTCTCTCTCTTTCTCTCTCCCTAAGTCTCCCTCCTCTCTTCTCTCTCTCTCTCCCTCTCCCTCCCTACTCTCTCCCTCCCTCTAGCACAGAAGTTTCATTCCTCCCTCTCTCTCCCTCTCTCTCTCTCTCTCTCTCTCTCTCTCTCTCTCTCTCTCCCTCTCTCTCTTTCTCTCTCCCTAAGTCTCCCTCTTCTCTTCTCTCTCTCTCTCCCTCTCCCTCTCCCTCCCTCTCTTTCTTTCCCTCCCTACTCTTCTAGCAGAGAAGTTTCATTCCCTCTCTCTCTCTCCCTCTCTCTCTCTCTCTCTCTCTCTCTCTCTCTCTCTCTCTCTCCCTCTCTCTCTTTCTCTCTCCCTAAGTCTCCCTCTTCTCTTCTCTCTCTCTCTCTCCCTCTCCATCGCTCTCTTTCTTTCCCTCCCTACTCTTCTCTCTCATTGCTGCGAGGAGACTCTCTTCTCTCTCTCCCTCTCTCAGCTCTCTCTTTCTTTCCCTCCCTACTCTTCTCTCTCATTTAAGGAGCCCCTCTTCTCTCTCTTAATCTCTTGTCTCTCTCCCTCTCTCTTTCTCTCCCTCCCTACTCTTCTCTCTCATTTCTCATTCTCTCTCTCCCTCTCTCTCTTCTCTCCCTCCCTCCTCTTCTCTCTCTTAATCTCTTGTCTCTCTCCCTCCCTACTCTTCTCTCTCATTTCTCATTCTCTCTCTCCCCTTTGGTGGCCACGGCCCCGAAGAGCCCCTCTTCTCTCTCTTAATTTCTCTCTTTCCCTCTCTCCTCTCGCCATGTTTCATTCTGATAAACATCTCTCTCTCTCCCTCTCTCTCCCTCTCTCTCTTTCTCTCTCTCTTCCCTCTCTCTCTTTCCCTGTCTTTCTCTTTCTCTCTCTCCCTCTCTCTCTTTCTCTCTCTCTCCCTCTCTCTCCCTACTCTCTCCCTCCTCAAGCAGCCACGGCCCCCAGGAGACCCTCTTCTCTCTCTTAATCTCTCTCCCCCTCTCTCCTCTCTCTTTCTTTCCCTCCCTACTCTTCTCTCTCATTTAAGGAGCCCCTCTTCTCTCTGTGAATCTCTCTCTCTCTCTCCCTCTCTCCTCTCTCTCTTTCTCTCCCTCCCTACTCCTCTCATTTCTCATTCTCTCTGTCATTTCTATTCTCTCTCTCCCTTTGGCGACCATAGCCGCCAAGAGCCCCTCTTCTCTCTCTTAATTTCTCTCTTTCCCTCTCTCCTCTCTCTTTCTCTCCCTCCCTATTCTCTCATTTCTCAAATTTACAAACTCAAATATAAATAAAAAATTAAAATAGAACTCAAAAACTCAAATACGAAACTAATTTAAAAGAATTGTAATGCCTTCTAATAGACCCCCCTCCTCCAAAACTTTAACAATAAACTAATTGAAAAAGAATTGTAAGTAAAGAAAAAGAATTACAAGACGAATTTAAGAAATAGAACTCAAAAACTTTAACAAGAAACTAATTGAAAAAGAATTGTAAGTAAAGAAAAAGAATTACAAGACGAATGAAAAAGAATGCAAGTACCTGGAAAAAGTGAAAAAAGTAAGGCTCCGCTTATCCTTTCTCTTCCGCTCTTGGTTGCTTCGATGAAATGAGGAGAGAGTTAGAATGAATGAATGGAAAGAAAAGTATATATAAAAAAACTAGCCCACTCCTCCTACGCATAAATTTGAATTTTCAAAAAGAGAGGGAAATTTGAATTCATTATAAATTTGTGTTCAACATTCTTCTCATACTTTCTTCTCGTACATTCCTTTTGAATTCAAATTTGTGTTCAACATTCTTCTTGATATTTTCTTCTCGTAAGTCCTTTTCATTCTTCTCGTAAGTCAAATCTTATTTGTCGCTCTTGCTTGTGATAGTAAGTCAAATCCTCCTCTCCCCTCTCTCTCCTTCTGCTCCCTCCTCTCCTCTCCCTCTCTCTCTCCTCTCTCTCCTTTCGCTCCCCTTGCTCCCTCCCTCCCTCGACCCCCCGCCCTCCCCTCCTGGGCCTCCCCTCCCTTCCCCTCCCTCCATCGCCAAAACCCCTCCCTTGCCTGCGCTGCCAAAACCCCTCCCTCCCTCGACCCCCGCCCTCCCCTCCTCCCCTCCCTTCCCCTCCCCTCCCCTCCCTCTGCCGCCAAAACCCCACCCCCCTCGACCCCTCCCCCCCCCTCCCCTCTCCGCTCCCCCCCTCCCCTTCCCCCTCTGCTCCCCCCCTTCCCCCTCCCCCTCACGCTCCCCCCCTCCCCTTCCCCCTCTGCTCTCCCTGTCCCACCCCCTTCCCCCTCCATCCCCCCTTCCCCAGGGCTGGCGGCCACGGCCGCTAGCTGCCCCCTACCCCCTTTCCGCCCCGCCCCCATCCGACCCCCTTCCCCCTCCACCCCCCCTTCCCTAGGGCTGGCAGCCGCGGCCGCCAGCCCCCCCCTCCCCCCTTTCCCCCCCGTCCCACCCCCTTCCCCCTCTGCTCTCCCCGTCCCACCCCCTTCCCCCTCCATCCCCCCTTCCCAGCCGCCAGCCCCCCCCCTTACCCCCTTTCCCCCGTGCCTCCCCCCTTTCCCCCCCGTCCCACCCCCTTCCCCCTCTGCTCTCCCCGTCCCACCCCCTTCCCCCTCCATCCCCCCTTCTCCAGGGCTAGCGGCCGCGGTCGCCAACCCCCCCTACCCCCTTTCCCCCCCGCCCCCCTCCCCCCTTTCCCCCCCGTCCCACCCCCTTCCCCCTCTCCCCAGGGTTGTCGGCCGCGGCCGCCAGCCCCCCCCTCCCCCCTTTCCCCCCCGTCCCACCCCCTTCCCCCTCCACCCCCCCTTCCCCAACACTGGCAGCCACGGCTGCCAGCCCCCCCGCCCCTCCCCCCGCCAGCCCCCCGTCGTCCCACCCCCTTCCTCCCCCCTTTCCCCCCTCCCCCCTTCCCCCGGGCTGGCGGCCGCGGCCACCAGCACCCCCCTCCCCCCTTTCCCGACCCACTCGCCGCCCCCGTCCGACCCCCTTCCCCCTCCACCCCCCCTTCCCCACCCCCCTCGCAGCCCCTTCCCCCTCCCATCCCTTCACCCACGCCCCCCCTCTCAACCCTCCCCCCCTCTCGCACCCCCTCGCAGCCCCCCCTCTCACACCCCCTTCCTCCCACCCCCTTCCCCCTCCCCCGCCCCCTCTCCCCCGCCCCTCCCCCTTCCCCCAGGCTGGCGGCCACGGCTGCCAGCCCCCCAGCCCCCCCCTCTCAGCCCTCCCCCCCCCTCTTCCCCACCCCCCTTCCCCCGGGCTGGCAGCCACGGCCGCCAGCCCCCTAGCCCCCCCCCTCTCAGCCCTCCCCCCCCTCTTCCCCACCCCCCCTTTTCCCGGACTGGCGGCCGCGGTCGCCAGCCCCTCCCACCCCCTTCCCCCTCCCCCCCCTTCACCCTCGCCCGCCCCCTCTCCCCCCTCCCTCCCCCCTTCCCCCGAGCTGGCGGCCGTGGCCGCCAGCCCCCCCCCTCTCAGCCCTTCCCCCCCCCCCCTCTTCCCCACCCCCCTTCCCCCAGGCTGGCGGCCGCGGCCGCCAGCCCCTCCCACCCCCTTCCCCCTCCCCCCCCTTCACCCCCGCCCCCCCCCTTCCCCACTCCCCCCTTCCCCCCCCTCCCCGCTGCTAGCCCCCCCCTCTGCCCTTCCCCCCCGCCAGTCCCCCCCCTCCTCCCCTTCCGCCAGCCCCCCCGCCCTCCCCCCTTCCCCCTCCCCCCTTCCCCCCCACCCCCCTTCCCTCCTCCTTTCCCCCCTCTACTCCACCCGCCTCTCCCTCCCTTCCTCCTCCCTTCCCTCCAGCCCCTCCATCCTCTTACGCATCAACCTAGGTCTTATTGACTTGCATACAAAGTGGTGCACCCATCCCATAAGTACTTGTTCGGATAACACACCTCCAAACGTATTTTATGACGATTGTGCATAACACTAGGAACAAAATGGTGTATCATGTGAGATCGACTATGCAAAGCATATCATATGGACACAAGACTTTGCACGTTTCTCAACCTAGGTAGTATTGACTTGTGTGCAAAGTGGCATCCCCATCCGATAAGTACTTGTTTGAAAAATACACCTACGATCGTGTTTTTTGACCGTTGTACATGACACCAAGGCCAAAAACGGTATTTAATACTCAATCTACCATGTAAAGCATATCCGATGGGCACAATACTTTGCACGTGCCTCAAAAGCGGTGGTATGGTATTCCATGCAAAGTGGAACGCCCATTCAATAAGTACTTTTTAGAGTATCACACCTAGGACCATGTTTTTTATTGGTTGTTGTCCATGACACTAAGGCAAAAACGCTGATTTATGCTTAATCGACAATGCAATGCATATGCAATCATCACACTACTTTGCACACATCTCAACCTAGGTATTATTGACTTACATGCAAAGTGGCATGCCCATCCCATAAGTACTTAGTCGAATAACACATCTAGGACCGCGTTTTTTGACGATTGTGCATGACACTAAGGCCAAAACAGTGTTTAATGCTTGTTCGACAATGCAAAGCATATCCGATGGGCACAATACTTTGCACACACCTTCAACTAGGTGGAATTGACTTACATGCAAAGTGGCACGCCCATCCCATAAGTGCTTGATCGGATAACATACCTAGCAGCGTGTTTTTTACAGATGTGCATGACACTAGAGCAAAAATAGTATTTAATGCTCGATCGACCATGCAAAGGATATCTGATGGGCACAACACTTTTCGTACACCTCAACCTAGGTGGTATTGAAATGTTCTCAAAGAGGCACACCCATCCAATAAGTACTTGGTCAGATAACACACCTAAGGGTGTGTTTTTTGCGGATGTCCATATCACTAGGGAAGAAATGGTGTACCATGCGTGATCGACCATGCAAAGCATATCCGATGGTGACAATACTTTGCATGCACCTCAACCTAGTTGAAACGGACTTGCGTGCAAAGTGGAGCCCCCATCCGATAAGTACTTGTTTGAATAACACACCTAGGACCGTGTTTTTTCATGGTTATGCATGACACTAAGGCAAAAACAGCGTTTTATGCTTGATCGACAATGCAAAGCATATCCGATGGGCACAATACTTTGAACACACCTTCAACTAGGTGGAATCGACTTACATGCAAAGTGGCACGCCCATCCCATAAGTGCTTGATCGGATAACATACCTAGCAGCGTGCTTTTTTACAGATGTGCATGACACTAGAGCAAAAATAGTATTTAATGCTCGATCAACCATGCAAAGGATATCCGATGGGCACAACACTTTTCGTACACCTCAACCTAGGTGGTATTGAAATTTTCTCAATGAGGCACACCCATTCGGTAAGTACTTGGTCAGATAACACACCTAATGGCGTGTTTTTTTGCGGATGTCCATATCACTAAGGAAAAAATGGTGTATAATGCATGATCGACCATGCAAAGCATATCCGATGGTGACAATACTTTGCATGCACCTCAACGTAGTTGAAACAGACTTTCGTGCAAAGTGGAGCCGCCATCCGATAAGTACTTATTTGAATAACGCACCTACGGCCGTGTTTTTTGACAGTTGTAAATGACACTAAGGCTAAAAACGGTGTATAATGCCTGATCGACCATGCAAATCATATCCGATGGTGACAATACTTTGCACGCACCTCAATGAAGTTGAAACGGACTTGTGTACAAAGTGGAGCCCCCATCCGATAAGTACTTGTTTGAATAACACACTTAGGACCGTGTTTTTTCATGGTTGTGCATGACACTAAGGCAAAAACGGTGTTTTAGGCTTGATCGACAATGCAAAGCATATCCGATGGGAACAATACTTTGCACACACCTTCAAATAGGTAAAATTGACTTACATGCAAAGTGGCACTCCCATCCCATAAGTGCTTGATCGGATAACATACCTAGCAGCGTGTTTTTTTACGGATGTGCATGACACTAGAGCAAAAATAGTATTTAATGCTCGATCGATTATGCAAAGGATATCCAATGGGATCAACACTTTTAGTACACCTCAACCTAGGTGGTATTGAAATGTTCTCAATGAGGCACACCCATCCAATAAGTACTTGGTCAGATAACACACCTAATGGTGTGTTTTTTTGCAGATGTGCATATCACTAGGGAAAAAATGGTGTATAATGTGTGATCCACCATGCAAACCATATCCGATGGTTACAATACTTTGCACGCATCTCAACCTAGTAGAAACAGACTTGCGTGCAAACTTGAGCCCCCATCCGATAAGTACTTGTTTGAATAACACACCTAGGACCGTGTTTTTTCATGGTTCTGCATGACACTAAGGCAAAAACGGTGTTTTATGCTTGATCGACAATGCAAAACATATCCGATGGGCACAATACTTTGCACACACCTTCAACTAGGTGGAATTGACTTACATGCAAAGTGGCACGCCCATCCCATAAGTGCTTGATCGGATAACATACCTAGCACTGTTTTTTTTACGGATGTGCATGACACTAGATCAAAAATAGTATTTAATGCTCGATCGACCATGCAAAGGATATCCGATGGGCACAACACTTTTCGTACACCTCAACCTAGGTGGTATTGAAATGTTCTCAAAGAGGCACACCCATCCGATAAGTACTTGGTCAGATAACACACCTAAGGGTGAGTTTTTTTGCGGATGTGCATATCACCAGGGAAATAATGCGTGATCGACCATGCAAAGCATATCCGATGGTGACAATACTTTTCATGAACCTCAATGTAGTTGAAACGGACTTGTGTGCAAAGTGGAGCCCCCATCCGATAAGTATTGGTTTGAATAACACACCTAGGATCGTGTTTTTATATGGTTGTGCATGACACAAAGGAAAAAACGGTGTTTTATGCTTGATCGACAATGCAAAGCATATCCTATGGGCACAATACTTTGCACACACCTTCAACTAGGTGGAATTGACTTACATGCAAAGTGGCATTCCCATCGCATAAGTACTTGATCGGATATTACACCTAGCAACGCGTTTTTTTACGGATGTGCATGACAGTAAGGCAAAAATAGTATTTAATGCTCGATCGACCATGCAAAGCATATCCGATGGGCACAATACTTTTCCTACACCTTAACCTAGGTGGTATTGAAATGTTCTCAAAGAGGCACACCCATCTGATAAGTACTTGGTCAGATAACATACCTAAGGGCATGTTTCTTTGCGGATGTGCATACCACTACGGGAAAAACGTTGTATAATGCATAATCGACCATGCAGAGCATATCCGATGGTGACAATGCTTTGCACGCATCTCAACCTAGTTGAAACAAACTTGCGTGCAAACTGGAGCCCCCATCCAATAAGTACTTGTTTGATTAACACACTTAGGACTGTGTTTTTTCATGGTTGTGCATGACACTAAGCAAAAACGGTGTTTTATGCTTGATCGACAATGCAAAGCATATCCAATGGGCACAATACTTTGCACACACCTTCAACTAGGTGGAATTGACTTACATGCAGAGTGGCACGCCCATCCCATAAGTGCTTGATCGAATAACATACCTAGCAGCGTGTTTTTTTACGGATGTGCATGACACTAGAGCAAAAATAGTACTTAATGCTCGATCAACCATGCAAAGGATATCCGATGGGCACAAAACTTTTTGTACGCCTCAACCTACGTGGTATGGAAATGTTCTCAAAGAGGCACACCCATCCGATAAGTACTTGGTCAGATAACACACCTAAGGGCGTGTTTTTTTCCGGATGTGCATATCACTAGGGAAAAAATGGTGTATAATGCGTGATCGACCATGCAAAGCATATCCGATGGTGACAATACTTTGCACCCTTTTCAATGTAGTTTAAATGGACTTGCGTGCAAAGTGGAGCCCCCATCCGATAAGTACTTATTTGAATAACACACCTACGGCCGTGTTTTTATATGGTTGTGCATGACACTAAGCCAAAAACGGTGTTTTATGCTTGATCGACAATGCAAAGCATATCCGATGGGCACAATACTTTGCACACACCTTCAACTAGGTGGAATTGACTTACATGCAAAGTGGCATGCCCATTGCATAAGTGCTTAATCAGATAACACATCTAGTAGCGTGTTTTTTTACGGATGTGCATGACACTAGAGCAAAAATAGTATTTAATGCTCGATCGACCATGCAAAGCATATCCAATGGGCACAATACTTTTTGTACACCTCAACCTAGGTGGTATTGAAATTTTCTCAAAGAGGCACACCCATCCGATAAGTACTTGGTCAGATAACATACCTAAGGGCGTGTTTTTTTGCGGATGTGCATACCACTAGGGAAAAAACGGTGTATAATGTGTGATCGACCATGCAAATCATATCCGATGGTGAAAATACTTTGCACACACCTCAACGTAGTTGAAACGGACATGCGTGCAAAGTGGAGCCCCCATCCGATAAGTACTTGTTTGAATAACACACCTAGGACCGTATTTTTTCATGGTTGTGCATGACACTAAGGCAAAAACGGTGTTTTATGCTTGATCGACAATGCAAAGCATATCCGATGGGCACAATACTTTGCACACACCTTTAAGTAGATGGAATTGACTTACATGCAAAGTGGCACGCCCATCCCATAAGTTCTTGATCAGATAACATAGGTAGTAGCGTGTTTTTTAACGGATGTGCATGACACTAGAGCAAAAATAGTATTTAATGCTCGATCGACCATGCAAAGGATATCCGATGGGCACAACACTTTTCTTACACCTCAACCTAGGTGGTATTGAAATGTTCTCAATGATGCACACCCATCCGATAAGTACATGGTCAGATAACACACCTAATGGCGTGATTTTTTGCGGATGTCCATATCACTAGGGAAAAAATGGTGTATAATGCGTGATCGACCATGCAAAGCATATCCGATGGTGACAATACTTTGCACACACCTCAATGTAGTTGAAATGGACTTGTGTGCAAAATGGAGCCCCCATTCGATAATATATAATGCGTAATCAACCATGCAGAGCATATCCAATGGTGACAATACTTTGTACGCATCTCAACCTAGCTGAAACGGACTTGCGTGCAAATTGGAGCCCCCATCCGATAAGTACTTGTCTGATTTACACACTTAGGACCGTGTTTTTTCATGGTTGTGCATGACACTAAGCCAAAAACGGTGTTTTATGCTTGATCGACAATGCAAAGCATATCTGATGGGCACAATACTTTGCACACACCTTCAACTCATAGGATTTGACTTACATGCAAAGTGGCATGCCCATCCCATAAGTGCTTGATCGGATAACATACCTAGCAGTGTGTTTTTTTACGGATGTGCGTGACACTAGAGCAAAAATAGTATTTAATGCTCGATCGACCAGGCAAAGGATATACGACGGGCACAACACCTTTCGTACACCTCAACCTAGTTGGTATTGAAATGTTCTCAAAGAGGCACACCCATCGGATAAGTACTTGGTCAGATAACACACCTAAGGGCGTGTTTTTTTGCGGATGTGCATACCACTAGGGAAAAAATGTTGTATAATGCATGATCGACCATGCATATCATATCTGATGGTGACAATACTTTGCACAAACCTCAAAGTAGTTGAAATAGACTTGTGTGCAAAGTGGAGCCCCCATGCAATAAGTACTTGTTTGAATAACACACCTAGGACCGTGTTTTTTCATGGTTCTGCATGACACTAAGGCAAAAACGGTGTTTTATGCTTGATCGACAATGCAAAGCATATCCGATGGTCACAATACTTTGCACACACCTTTAAGTAGATGGAATTGACTTACATGCAAAGTGGCACGCCCATCCCATAAGTTCTTGATCAGATAACATACGTAGTAGCGTGTTTTTTAACGGATGTGCATGACACTAGAGCAAAAATAGTATTTAATGCTCGATCAACCATGCAAAGGATATCCGATGGGCACAACACTTTTCTTACACCTCAACCTAGGTGGTATTGAAAGGTTCTCAATGATGCACACCCATCCGATAAGTACATGGTCAGATAACACACCTAATGGCGTGATTTTTTGCGGATGTCCATATCACTAGGGAAAAAATGGTGTGTATAATGCGTGATCGACCATGCAAAGCATATCCGATGGTGACAATACTTTGCACGCACCTCAATGTAGTTGAAACGGACTTGTGTGCAAAGTGGATCCCCCATTCGATAAGTAATTATTTGAATAACACACCTACAGCCGTGTTCTTATATGGTTGTGCATGACACAAAGGCAAAAACGGTGTTTTATGCTTGATCGACAATGCAAAGCATTCCGATGGGCACAATACTTTGCACAAACCTTCAAATAGGTGGAATTGACTTACATGGAAAGTGGCATTCCCATCGCATAAGTACTTGATCGGATAACACACCTAGCTGAAACGGACTTGCGTGCAAATTGGAGCCCCCATCCGATAAGTACTTGTTTGATTAACACACTTAGGACCGTGTTTTTTCATGGTTGTGCATGACACTAAGCCAAAAACGGTGTTTTATGCTTGATCGACAATGCAAAGCATATCCGATGGGCACAATACTTTGCACACACCTTCAACTCATAGGATTTGACTTACATGCAAAGTGGCATGCCCATCCCATAAGTGCTTGATCGGATAACATACCTAGCAGTGTGTTTTTTAACGGATGTGCGTGACACTAGAGCAAAAATAGTATTTAATGCTCGATCGACCAGGCAAAGGATATACGACGGGCACAACACCTTTCGTACACCTCAACCTAGTTGGTATTGAAATGTTCTCAAAGAGGCACACCCATCGGATAAGTACTTGGTCAGATAACACACCTAAGGGCGTGTTTTTTTGCGGATGTGCATACCACTAGGGAAAAAATGTTGTATAATGCGTGATCGACCATGCATATCATATCTGATGGTGACAATACTTTGCACAAACCTCAAAGTAGTTGAAATAGACTTGTGTGCAAAGTGGAGCCCCCATCCAATAAGTACTTGTTTGAATAACACACCTAGGACCGTGTTTTTTCATGGTTCTGCATGACACTAAGGCAAAAACAGTGTTTTATGCTTGATCGACAATGCAAAGCATATCCGATGGTCACAATACTTTGCACACACATTTAAGTAGATGGAATTGACTTACATGCAAAGTGGCACGCCCATCCCATAAGTTCTTGATCAGATAACATACGTAGTAGCGTGTTTTTTAACGGATGTGCATGACACTAGAGCAAAAATAGTATTTAATGCTCGATCAACCATGCAAAGGATATCCGATGGGCACAACACTTTCTTACACCTCAACCTAGGTGGTATTGAAAGGTTCTCAATGATGCACATCCATCCGATAAGTACATGGTCAGATAACACACCTAATGGCGTGATTTTTTGCGGATGTCCATATCACTAGGGAAAAAATGGTGTGTATAATGCGTGATCGACAATGCAAAGCATATCCGATGGTGACAATACTTTGCACGCACCTCAATGTAGTTGAAACGGACTTGTGTGCAAAGTGGATCCCCCATTCGATAAGTAATTATTTGAATAACACACCTACAGCCGTGTTCTTATATGGTTGTGCATGACACAAAGGCAAAAACGGTGTTTTATGCTTGATCGACAATGCAAAGCATTCCGATGGGCACAATACTTTGCACAAACCTTCAAATAGGTGGAATTGACTTACATGGAAAGTGGCATTCCCATCGCATAAGTACTTGATCGGATAACACACCTAGCAGCGTGTTTTTTTACGGATGTGCATGACAGTAAGGCAAAAATGGTATTTAATGCTCGATCGACCATGCAAAGCATATCCGATGGGCACAATACTTTTCCTACACCTTAACCTAGGTGGTATTGAAATGTTCTCAAAGAGGCACACCCATCCGATAAGTACTTAGTCAGATAATATACCTAAGGGCATGTTTTTTTGCGGATGTGCATATCACTACGGGAAAAACGTTGTATAATGCGTAATCGACCATGTAGAGCATATCCAATGGTGACAATACTTTGTACGCATCTCAACCTAGTTGAAACGGACTTGCGCGCAAATTGGAGCCCCCATCCGATAAGTACTTGTTTGATTAACACACTTAGTACTGTGTTTTTTCATGGTTGTGCATGACACTAAGCCAAAAACGGTGTTTTATGCTTGATCGACAATGCAAAGCATATCCGATGGGCACAATACTTTGCAAACACCTTCAATTCAATGGAGTTGACTTACATGCAAAGTGGCACGCCCATCCCATAAGTGCTTGATCGGATAAGATACCTAGCAGCGTGTTTTTTTACGGATGTGCATGACACTAGAGCAAAAATAGTATTTAATGCTCGATCGACCATGCAAAGGATATCTGATGGGCACAACACATTTCGTACACCTCAACCTAGTTGGTATTGAAATGTTCTCAAAGAGGCACACCCATCCGATAAGTACTTGGTTAGATAACACACCTAAGGGCATGTTTTTTTGCGGATGTGCATACCACTAGGGAGAAAACGGTGTATAATGCGTGATCGACCATGCTAATCTTATCTGATGGTGACAATACTTTGCACACATCTCAACGTAGTTGAAATAGAATTGCGTGCAAAGTGGAGCCCCCATCCGATAAGTACTTGTTTGAATAACACACCTAGGACCGTGTTTTTTCATGGTTCTGCATGACACTAAGGCAAAAACGGTGTTTTATGCTTGATCGACAAGGCAAAGCATATTCGATGGTCACAATACTTTGCACACACCTTCAACTAGGTTGAATTGACTTACATGCAAAGTGGCACGCCCATCCCATAAGTGCTTGATCGGATAACATACCTAGCAGCGTGTTTTTTTATGGATGTGCACGACACTAGAGCAAAAATAGTATTTTAATGCTCGATCGACCATGCAAAGGATATCCGATGGGCACAATACTTTTCATACACCTCAACCTAGGTGGTATTGAAAAATTTCTCAAAGAGGCACACCCATCCTATAACTACTTGGTCAGATAACACACGTAAGGGCGTGTTTTTTTGCGGATGTGCATATCACTAGGGAAAAAATGTTGTATAATGTGTGATCGACCATGCAAAGCATATCCAATGGTGACAATACTTTGCATGCTCCTCAATGTAGTTTAAACAGACTTGCGTGCAAAGTGTAGCCCCCATCCGATAGGTACTAGTTTGAAAAACACACCTAGGACCGTGTTTTTATATGGTTGTGCATGACACTAAGGCAAAAACGGTGTTTTATGCTTGATCGACAATGCAAAGCATTTCCGATGGGCACAATACCTTTCACACACCTTCAAGTAGGTTGAATTGACTTACATGCAAAGTGGCATTCCCATCGCATAAGTACTTGATCAGATAACACACCTAGCAGTGTGTTTTTTTACGGATGTGCATGACACTAAGGCAAAAATGGTATTTACTGCTCGATCGACCATCCAAAGCATATCCGATCGGCACAATACTTTTCCTACACCTTAACCTAGGTGGTATTGAAATGTTCTCAAGGAGGCACACCCATCCGATAAGTACTTGGTCAGATAACACACCTAAGGGCGTGTTTTTTTGCGGATGTGCATATCACTAGGGAAAAAATGTTGTATAATGCGTGATCGACCATGTAAAGCATATCCGATGGTGAAAATACTTTGCATGCTCCTGAATGTAGTTGAAACAGACTTGCGTGCAAAGTGTAGCCCCCATCCGATAGGTACTAGTTTGAAAAACACACCTAGGACCGTGTTTTTATATGGTTGTGCATGACACTAGGGCAAAAACGGTGTTTTATGCTTGATCGACAATGCAAAGCATATTAGATGGTCACAATACTTTGCACACACCTTCAACTAGGTATAATTGACTTACAGGCAAAGTGGCACGCCCATCCCATAAGTGCTTGATCGGATAACATACCTAGCAACGTGTTTTTTAACGGATGTGCATGACACTAGAGCAAAAATAGTATTTAATGATCGATCGACCATGCAAAGGATATCCGATGGGCACAATACTTTTCATACACCTCAACCTAGGTGGTATTGAAATGTTCTCAAAGAGGCACACCCATCCGATAAGTACTTGGTCAAATAACACACCTAAGGGCGTGTTTTTTTGCGGATGTGCATATCACTAGGGAAAAAATATTGTATAATGCGTGATCGACCATGCAAAGCATATCCGATAGTTACAATAAGTTGAAACAGACTTGCGTGCAAAGTGTAGCCCCCATCCCATAGGTACTAGTTTGAAAAACACACCTAGGACTGTGTTTTTATATGGTTGTGCATGACACTAAGGCAAAAACGGTGTTTTATGCTTGATCGACAATGCAAAGCATTTTCGATGGGCACAATACTTTGCACACACCTTCAACTAGGTCGAATTGACTTACATGCAAAGTGTCATTCCCATCGCATAAGTACTTGATCAGATAACACACCTAGCAGCGTGTTTTTTTACGGATGTGCATGACACTAAGGCAAAAATGGTATTTAATGCTCGATCGACCATCCAAAGCATATCCGATGGGCACAATACATTTCCTACACCTTAACCTAGGTGATATTGAAATGTTCTCAAAGAGGCACACCCATCCGATAAGTACTTGGTCAGATAACATACCTAAGGGCATGTTTTTTTACGGATGTGCATATCACTACGGGAGAAACGTTGTATAATGCGTCATCGACCATGGAGAGCATATCCGATGGTGACAATACTTTGCATGCATCTCAACCTAGTTGAAAAAGGCTTGCATACAAACTGGAGCCCCCATCCGATAAGTACTTCTTTGATTAACACACTTAGGACCGTGTTTTTTCATGGTTGTGCATGACAATAAGGCAAAAACGGTGTTTTATGCTTGATCAACAATGCAAAGCATATCCAATGGTCACAATACTTTGCACACACCTTCAAATAGGTGTAATGGACTTACATGAAAAGTGGCACACCCATCCCATAAGTGCTTGATCGGATAACATACCTAGCAGCGTGTTTTTTTAACGGATGTGCATGACACTAGAGCAAAAATAGTATTTAATGCTCGATCGACCATGCAAAGGATATCTGATGGGCACAATACTTTTCCTACACTGCAAACTAGGTGGTATTGAAATGTTCTCAAAGAGGCACACCCATCCGATAAGTACTTGGTCAGATAACACACCTAAGGGTGTGTTTTTTTGCAGATGTGCATACCACTAGGGAAAAAACGGTGTATAATGTGTGATCGACCATGCAAATCATATCCGATGGTGACAATACTTTGCACACACCTCAACGTAGTTGAAATTGACTTTGCATGCAAAGTGGAGCCCCCATCCGATGACTACTTGTTTGAATAACACACCTAGGACCGTGTTTTTTCATGGTTGTGCATGACACTAAGGCAAAAATGGTGTTTTATGCTTGATTGACAATGCAAAGCATATCCGATGGGCACAATACTTTGCACACACCTTTAACTAGGTGGAATTGACTTACATGCAAAGTGACACGCCCATCCCATAAGTGCTTGATCGGATAACATTCCTAGTAGCGTGTTTTTTAACGGATGTGCATGACACTAGAGCAAAAATAGTATTTAATGCTCGATTGACCATGCAAAGGATATCCGATGGGCACAACACTTTTTGTATACCTGAACCTAGGTGGTATTGAAATTTTCTCAATGAGGCACACCCATCCGATAAGTACGTGGTCAGATAACACACCTAATGGCGTGTTTTTTTGTGGATATCCATATCACTAGGGAAAGAATGGTGTATAATGCGTGATCGACCATGCAAATCATATCCGATGGTCACAATACTTTGCACACACCTCAACACAGTTGAAACGGACTTGCGTGCAAAGTGGAGCCCCCATTCGATAAGTAATTATTTGAATAACACACCTACGGCTGTGTTTTTATATGGTTGTGCATGACACAAAGGCAAAAACGGTGTTTTATGCTTGATCGACAATGCAAAGCATTCCGATGGGCACAATACTTTGCACGAGCCTTCAAATATGTGGAATTGACTTACATGGAAAGTGGCATTCCCATTGCATAAGTACTTGATCGGATAACACACCTAGCAGCGTGTTTTTTTACGGATGTGCATGACAGTAAGGCAAAAATGGTAATTAATGCTCGATCGACCATTCAAAGCATATCTGATGGGCACAATACTTTTCCTACACCTTAACCTAGGTGGTATTGAAAAGTTCTCAAAGAGGCACACCCATCCAATAAGTACTTGGTCAGATAACACACCTAAGGGCATGTTTTTTTGCGGATGTTCATATCACTACGGGAAAAACGTTGTATAATGCGAAATCGACCATGCACAGCATATCCGATGGTGACAATACTTTGCATGCATCTCAACCTAGTTGAAACGGACTTGGGTGCAAACTGGAGCCCCCATCCGATAAGTACTTGTTTGATTAACACACTTAGGACCGTGTTTTTTCATGGTTGTGCATGACACTAAGGCAAAAACGGAGTTTTATGCTTGATCGACAATGCAAAGCATATCCGATGGGCACAATACTTTGCACACACCTTCAAATCGATGGAATTGACTTACATGCAAAGTGGCACACCCATCCCATAAGTGCTTGATCGGATAACATACCTAGCAGCGTGTTTTTTTACGGATGTGCATGACACTAGAGCAAAAATAGTATTTAATGCTCGATCGACCATGCAAAGGATATCTGATGGGCACAAAACCTTTCGTACACCTCAACCTAGTTGGTATGGAAATGTTCTCAAAGAGGCACACACATCCGATAAGTACTTGGTCAGATAACACACCTAAGGGCGTGTTTTTTTGCGGATGTGCATACCACTAGGGAAAAAACGGTGTATAATGCGTGATCAACCATGCAAATCATATCTGATGGTGACAATACTTTGCACACACCTCAACGTAGTTGAAACAGACTTTTGTGCAAAGTGGAGCCCCCATCCGATAAGTACTTGTTTGAATAACAGACCTAGGACCGTGTTTTTTCATGGTTCTGCATGACACTAAGGCAAAAACGGTGTTTTATGCTTGATCGACAATGCAAAGCATATTTGATGGGCACAATACTTTGCACACACCTTCAACTAGGTGGAATTGACTTACATGCAAAGTGGCATGCCCATCCCATAAGTGCTTGATCGGATAACATACCTAGCAGCATGTTTTTTTACAGATGTGCATGACACTAGAGCAAAAATAGTATTTAATGCTTGATCGACCATGCAAATGATATCCGATGGGCACAACACTTTTCATAATCCTCAACCTAGGTGGTATTGAAATGTTCTCAAAGAGGCACACCCATCCGATAAGTAATTGGTCAGATAACACACCTAAGGGCGTGTTTTTTTACGGATGTGCATATCACTAGGGAAAAAATGTTGTATAATGCGTGATCGCCCATGCAAAGCACATCCGATGGTGAAAATAATTTGCACGCTCCTCAACGTAGTTGAAACAGACTTGCATGCAAAGTGTAGCCCGCATCCGATAGGTACTAGTTTGAATAACACACCTAGGACCGTGTTTTTATATGGTTGTGCATGACACAAAGGCAAAAACAATGTTTTATGCTTGATCGACAATGCAAAGCATATCCGATGGGCACAATACTTTGCACACACCTTCAAATAGGTGGAATTGACTTACATGCAAAGTGGCATCCCCATCGCATAAGTACTTGATCAGATAACACACCTAGCAGCGTGTTTTTTTACGGATGTGCATGACACTAAGGCAAAAATGGTATTTAATGCTTGATCGACCATGCAAAGCAGATCCGATGGACACAATACTTTTCCTACACCTTAACCTAGGTGGTATTGAAATGTTCTCAAAGAGGCACACCCATGCGATAAGTACTAGGTCAAATAACATACCTAAGGGCATGTTTTTTTGCGGATGTGGATATCACTACGGGAGAAACGTTGTATAATGCGTAATCGACCATGCCGATGGTGACAATACTTTGCACGCATCTCAACCTAGTTGAAACAGACTTGCATGCAAACTGGAGCCCCCATCCGATAAGTACTTGTTTCATTAACACACTTAGGACCGTGTTTTTTCATGGTTGTGCATGACAATAAGGCAAAAACGGTGTTTTATGCTTGATCAACAATGCAAAGCATATCCGATGGGCACAATACTTTGCACAAACCTTCAACTAGGTGGAATTGAATTACATGCAAAGTGGCATGCCCATCAAATAAGTGCTTGATCAGATAACATACCTAGCAGCGTGTTTTTTTTACGGATGTGCATGACACTAGAGCAAAAATAGTATTTAATGCTCGATCGGCCATGCAAAGGATATCCGATGGGCACAATACTTTTCCTACACTGCAACTTGTTGAGATATCGAGCTCCACTCGCGATATGCCAGGGTGACCGTTGTGCATTTATGTCGCCGACTTGTTAGCTACAGATGCGGTTGGTACACCGCCCATGAATAATAGCTGGATGATAGCTATCCTTATCTACACTAGTTCGTGGCTTAGTTAGTATGCCACCTTAGTTGGTTGAGTTTGATTTGAGACCCACATATAGGGTTCTTCTATTTCTTTGTACTTGAGTTCTTTTGGCTTTCACAACTAAGAAGAGGAAAACTATTTTTAGCCTCCACCTTTGTGTGTATTCCCTCATTGTGCATGTGAGAAAGCCGCAAGTGAGACTCCTTCCCTCTCTCCCACTATCTTCACATGGTATCAGAGCCTTGTTCGTGGTAAGGAGCTCAAGAAAGCAAACCAAGTTTGCAGTGTCCTAGTAAGAGGACCAGTGTTGCTTTCCTTTTTCGAGTTTGGGAGCAAATCTCTGCAGGTAGCACAGCTGGAAGTGCAAGAGTGCACTGTCTCAGATTGAGACGCCCTTCGCAGTGTGGAGGTCATTTCGGGGCCTGTTTTGGAGGCGGAAGTTCTCCACAGGCACTCAGAAAAAGGCCCTGTTTTTGCTGTGCGACCACTGTTCTGCAGGTCGGTGAAAAGTTGCCACAGAAATTGCATCGTATGCCTGTGCGCAGAGACATTGGGAGTTGCAGATTAAAGAACAACTTCCAAGCATGGAAGTTTAGAATGACGAATTTCCTTATGGGAAAAGGCTATTGGGAGTTCATTACAGGAAATGAAGAAGAACCAGTTCTTCCTAATGTTCCCAATCAACAGGAAATGCAGGCATTCAAAGGATGGCATGAGAGAGCCAGGAAAGTTATGTACTGGCGGTCTATCAGTATTTCGGACTCCATGATTGTGCATATTCAGGATGCAAGTACGCCGAGGCATGGGATACTTTGGCAAAAATGTACAGCACAAATACGCAAAAGCCAGGAAAATGCAGCTCAAGCAGGAGCTGCACAATGTGCAGAGAGAAAATATGAGCATCAATGACTACCACATGAAGGTGAAGAAAATTGCGGATGCACTTGCTTCCATTGGGTCACCAGTGGATGATGACGATTTAGTTTCTGTGACCTTGAATGGTCTAGGAAAGGATTATGCACAGTTCCGGACATCCATTGCCATCCGTGAAAAATTTCCTAATTTTGAGGAGTTGATTGCTCTTCTTATTTCTGAAGAGCGAAGAAATGGTGGTGCATCTTCTTCAGCGGGAACTTCAAAAGAAACTGTCTTCTACTCAAATGCTGGTAGAGGTAGAGGCAGAGGTAGAGGAGGCCGATCTGCAGGCCGTGGTAGAAATCAGAATATGCAGCAAACGCAAGAAAACCAGTCCTATGCAGGAGGACGTGGTAACTCTAGAGGCAGGGGGAGCCAAAGAGGCCGTGGTGGATGGCAGAGAGGCCAAAATGCAAACAACAATGTTGAATGCTACTACTGTGGTAAAATGGGGCATATGGCTAAAGACTGCTACAAAAAGCAGAATGACATTATGAATGGAAAATTGCAGCAAGGCAATTATGCATCCTCTAGTAGACAGGGTGATGACAGAAATGAGCATTTGTTTATGGTGCAGCATATGACAAATTCTGTGACAAGTGTAGAAGAAAGCAATGATGTGTGGTATGTTGACTCAGGTGCATCAAACCACATGACAGGTCATGCTGAATGGATGCAGGATGCAAGGAAAATGGAAAAACTAGGATTTGTGGAGACTGGTGATGATACTGCACATCCTATTGTGCAGATTGGCAAAATTCCTTTGTCTATGTAGGATGGGAAAAAGAAATACTTGTCTGATGTATTTCATGTCCCGAACATCACCAAGAACCTGGTTTCTATTGGTCAGATGGTTGAGCAGGGCTTGTAGGTCAGATTTAATCCTCATGGATGCTTTGTTGAGGATATGAAAAATAATGGTCGCTTGATAGCAAAAGGAAAGAAGAAAGGCAGGATGTTTACGTTGGATGCGGACATGCTTGAATTGCATGCAGCAATGTTTGCACATGGGACCGGTGTAGTTGCAGATATTGATATCTGGCACAAACGCATTGGTCATGTTAATATACAGCGACTTAAATCAATGCAAGCCCAAAATATTGTTGCAGGATTGCCTAAATTCAAGGTTGCAAAAATGCACAAGGTTTGTGAAGCCTGTCAATTTGGGAAACAGGCAAGGAAACCTTTTCCTAAGCATGTTGAAGAGAGTAAAAAGCCATTGGAATTAATCCACTCTGATGTGTGGACTACTAAAGCTGCATCTATTGGAGGCTATCACTATTTTGTCACATTTATTGATGACTTCAGCAGAAAACTTTGGGTGTATTTTATGAAAAAGAAAAGTGAAGTGTTTGGGAACTTCAAAGCTTTTAAAGCTATGGTTGAAAAAGAAACAGGCCTGCAAATAAAATGCCTAAGGTCAGATGGAGGGGGAGAGTACCTCTCAAATGAGTTTGCAAGGTTCCTGCAGGAGCATGGCATAAAGCAGCAATATTCATGCAGTCATACCCCACAGCAAAATGGAATTGCAGAAAGCAAAAACAGGCATATTAGAGAGGAATCTCGGGCCATGCTAAATGAAAAAGATGTACCAGATTATTATTGGGCTGAAGCAGTTGCTACAGCAGTTTATATAATGAACAGGACTCCCACTGCAGTAATACATGGCATGACGCTAGAGGAGATGTATACTGGTAGGAAACCAGACATTTCTCATTTGAAAATTTTTGGTTGCATTTCCTATGTTCATGTGCGAGATGAGTTGAGGTCCAAGTTGGATCCAAAGGCTGAGAAGTGCATCTTTATTGGTTATTCTCTGCAGCAGAAAGGGTATAGATGCTATAACCCTTCTACACGTAAGTTCACAGTGAGCAGAGATGTTGTTTTTGATGAGATGAGCAGCTAGTATAAACCAGTAAATGTGATGATTGATGTAGATGCACAAAATGGTAATGCTGCACAAAATTCACAGCAGCAATCACAAAATATCAGTGGACCTGCAATGTCCTCTAGCAGTGGTTCACATACTTCGCCATGGACAGGCAGATTGAGATCAGGGGAATCTCCTCAAAGCAATGCAGATAGTGGTACGCAGGTATCACGAAAAGGAAAAGAGAAGGTAGATCAGCCCATGTTTGATGTGAATGCAGGTCACTCTTATGTGGATGGTGAATCCAGTGGCTTAGATTAGAGCATTGATGATGAGTTGGGTATTCCTTCTATTGTTACACATGGAGTAAGGAAGACCAGGGATGTTTTGAGAGCACCTGGAAGTGAGCCTATTTTTCCCAGGTTTACCAGGGTTAGGTATCCTGTGGATAGGCTGAAGTATGATGGATTTACAGCCATTCACTATGCCCATATGGTCAAAGTGATACAGGAACCAGAACCCACTTCTTTTGAGCAAGCCATGGGAAATGAAAAATGGGAGAAAGCCATGGATGAAGAAATGGATGCCTTGGATGCAAATGCTACATGGGAATTGGTGCCTTTGCCTAAAGACAAGAATGCAATTGGCTGTAAGTGGGTTTATAAGATCAAGCACAATGCAGATGGTTCTGTGAATAGATACAAGGCAAGATTAGTTGTCAAGGGGTATGCACAGACATATGGCATTGATTATGAAGAAACTTTCAGCTCGGTTGCAAGGATGGCAACCGTAAGAGCAACCATTGCTATGGCTGCATCAAAGGGATGGTCTTTACATCAGATGGATGTAAATAGTGCCTTCTTGCATGGTGATTTGCAAGAAGAGGTCTTTATGGAGCAGCCAGCAGGTTATGTTCATGCTATTCATCCTGAGTTTGTTTGCAGGTTGAAGAAAGCCTTGTATGGCTTGAAGCAAGCACCTAGAACATGGTCTGACAAGATAGGACAGTATCTTGTCACTATTGGCTTTTAGATTTCCAAGGCAGATTTCTCACTCTATGTGAGAAAAACAGAGAAAGGGATTATGCTGCTTGTTATTTATGTTGATGATTTGATCATCACAGGTGATAGTGATGAAGATATCCTTCATGTGAAAATGCTATTGAGGCAGAAGTTTGAGATGAAGGATTTGGCAGAGCTGTGTTATTTCTTGGGCATTGAGGTGATTAGATCACCAAGTGGGATACAGCTCTTGCAGAGGCAGTATGGATTGGACATGCTGTCCAAATATGGGATGACAGGCTGTAAGCCTATTTCAGTTCCTTTGGAGCAGAATGTGAAGCTGAGCGCAGATGCAGGGGAGCTTCTGGAAGACCCTACTATGTACAGACGCATAGTAGGAAGTTTGATTTACATGACTATTACCAGGCCAGATTTGAGCTATGCTGTTGGGTTGGTAAGTCAGTTTATGCAGGCTCCAAGGAAACCGCATTAGGATGCGGCTAGACGCATACTCAGGTATGTGAAGTCCACATTGCAGTATGGACTATTTTATGAGGCTGGGGTTCAGATACAGTTGCATGGATACACTGATGCTGATTGGGCTGGTAGTATTTCTGATAGACGATCTACCAGTGGATATGTGTTCTCTTTTGGGAGTGCTGCAGTCACTTGGAGCAGCAAGAAACAGCCTACAGTTGCCTTGTCAAGCACATAGGCTGAGTACAGGGGTGCAGCAATGGCTGCATGTGAGGTAGCTTGGTTGCATAAGCTACTCTATGATATGCATCAGTCTACAGATGGGCCAGTTGTCATTTATTGTGACAACATGAGCAGTATACACTTTGCAAAGAACCCAGTCTTTCATGCTAGAACAAAGCACATTGAGGTGCATTATCACTATGTGCGGGAGAAAGTGTTACTAGGTCTTATTGATCTAGTTTATGTCAGCACAGAGGATCAGGTAGCTGACATCTTCACAAAAGCATTGGGCGCAGAGAAGCTGCGCAAGTTCAGAGACCTGCTTGGTGTGCAGGAATTGGGATTGAGCTCGAGGGGGAGTGTTGAGATATCGAGCTCCACCACTCGCGATCTGCTAGGGTGACCGTTGTGCATTTATGTCACCGACTTGTTAGCTACAGATGCTCTGGGGGGTCACTATGTATAAACCCTCTATATCACGTGCGTTCTAGGCCTATATTTAAAATCCCTTTTCTGTAAAATTTTTCATTAATAAAATGTGCCCCTTTTCTATACAAATCTGTAAATTTTTCCCAAAACTATTTTAAATAGTCCCTTATGTATATTTATTTCTGTAAATTTTAGAAATAAAAAATGTCCTTCTGTTGAACTCACGTGATAGGGTTGCATATGATGAGTGACCCCCCCGAGTACAGATGCGGTTGGTACACCGCCCACAAATAATAGCTGGATGACAGCTATCCTTATCTACACTAGTTCGTGGCTCAGTTAGTATGCCACCTTAGTTAGTTGAGTTTGATTTGAGACCCACATATAGGGTTCTTCTATTTCTTTGTACTTGAGTTCTTTTGGCTTTCACAACTAAGAAGAGGAAAACTGTTTTCAGCCTCCACCTTTGTGTGTATTCCCCCATTGTGCATGTGAGAAAGCCGCAAGTGAGACTCCTTCCCTCTCTCCCACTATCTTCACACAACCTTGGTGGTATTGAAATGTTCTCAAAGAGGCACACCCATCTGATAAGTACTTGGTCAGATAACACACCTAAGGGCGTGTTTTTTGCGGATGTACATACCACTAGAGAAAAAACGGTGTATAATGCGTGATCGACCATGCAAATCATATCCGATGGTGACAATACTTTGCACACACCTCAACGTAGTTGAAATAGACTTGCGTGCAAAGTGGAGCCCCCATCCAATGAGTACTTTTTTGAATAACACACCTAGGACCATGTTTTTTCATGGTTGTGCATGACACTAAGGCAAAAACGGTGTTTTATGCTTGATCGACAATGCAAAGCATATCCGATGGGCACAATACTTTGCGCACACCTTTAACTAGGTGGAATTGACTTACATGCAAAGTGGCACGCCCATCCCATAAGTGCTTGATCAGATAACATACCTAGTAGCGTGTTTTTTTACAGATGTGCATGACACTAGAGCAAAAATAGTATTTAATGCTCGATCGACCATGCAAAGGATATCCGATGGGCACAACACTTTTCGTACACCTCATCGTAGCTGGTATTGAAATGTTTTCAATGAGGCACACCCATCCGATAAGTACTTGGTCAGATAACACACCTAATGGCGTGTTTTTTTGCGGATGTCCATATCACTAGGGAAAAAATGGTGTATAATGCATGATCAACCATGCAAAGCATATCCGATGGTGACAATACTTTGCACGCACCTCAACGTAGTTGAAACGGACTTGCGTGTAAAGTGGAGCCCCCATCCGATAAGTAATTATTTGAATAACATACCTATGGCCGTGTTTTTATATGGTTGTGCATGACACAATGTCAAAAACGGTGTTTTATGCTTGATCGACAATGCAAAGCATTTTCGATGGGCACAATACTTTGCACACACCTTCAAATAGGTGGAATTGACTTACATGCAAAGTGGCATTCCCATCGCATAAGTACTTGATCGGATAACACACCTAGCAGCGTGTTTTTTTACGGATGTGCATGACACTAAGGTAAAAATGGTATTTAATGCTCGATCGACCATGAAAAGCATATCCGATGGGCATAATACTTTTCCTACACCTTAACCTAGGTGGTATTGAAATGTTTTCAAAGAGACACACCCATCCGATAAGTACTTGGTCAGATAACATACCTAAGAGCATGTTTTTTTGCGGATGTGCATATCACTACGGGAAAAACGTTGTATATTGCATAATCGACCATGCAGAGCATATCCGATGGTGACAATACTTTGCACGCATCTCAACCTAGTTGAAACGGACTTGCGTGCAAACTGGAGCCCCCATCCGATAAGTACTTGTTTGATTAACACACTTAGGACCTTGTTTTTTCATGGTTGTGCATGAAACTAAGGCAAAAACGGTATTTTATGCTTGATCGATGGGCACAATAAAAACGGTATTTTATCCGATGGGCACAATACTTTGCACACACCTTCAACTAGGTGGAATTGACTTACATGCAAAGTGGCACACCCATCCCATAAGTGCTTGATTGGATGTGCATGACGCTAGATTAAAAATAGTATTTAATGCTCGATCGACCATGCAAAGGATAACTTGGCATGTCCATCTAATGAGTACTTGATCGGATAACTTCTCCCACCAATAAATTAAGTACTAATTAAAAATTTTAATAAATGAGTAGATTATTAAAAAGAGACTAATATTTATGTAATTGTTGCTACTGCAGCAGCTTGCTTGCAAAGGACTCTCACAAAGGAGATGGGTATAGATTTTGTTCCAGGGATGGATGTGATTTTATGTAGCAAAAGAGAAGTAGTTGCATTTGCTACAATCCATGATAGTGATCCCAATTCAGTTTGCCACTTTCAAAGACTTGGCGAAGATAAGGTGGCAGTTACTTTATCAAAGATTCTTAGTGCACATGTTGAGCTAAAGTATAAATGTGGAGATATGGAAACACTTGGAGATGTTATGCCCTACAATACATCCAACAATTCATTTATAGCATGGGACAAAGATGAGACTTATGCAACAGACATTATCAAGAATACAAAGTGCACCACCTTGGAATTTTACTATAGGGGACATTTTTCAAATGAGATCATTTGCAAATAAGACTGTAGCAGAAGGTGAAGTATTGGGATTTGAACAAGTGGAGCAATGGTCATTTGCACAAATGAGGATTCTAAAAGTCACTGATGATGGTATGGTTGATAACATAACATCCTTATGTGATCCCTACTATGAGGTAGGCAAGAATATGAGATGGAGCATGCAATTTTTAAACATGAGAAAGAGACACGTGGTTTTCAATGATAAAGACAAGGTATACTACAATATCAAAGGACCTAAAAAGCGTGCCCATGTGCCAGGCTCTATCACTTCAAATGTGGATGATTTCAATATACTCAATTATAGAAGTGACATCTTATCTGGAGTGGATGAGTTCATTGGTTCCGAGAAACAAAATGATTTTAGAAGCGAAGCCTTATCTGGGGTGGATGAATTCTTGCACAGTGAGAAGGGCAAAGGTTTCAATAGCGATGTCTTGTCAAGTGTGGATGAGTTCATGCATATTAACAAACCTATGCATGAAGAGAAAGTGAATCCAGGCAGATCCACAAAAGCAACCAAAGAGGAAGAGAGTAATGAAGGAGGAGAACATGTTAAATGCATTGGGATATCTATGTTGCAAGCGAAGATGTATGCGCTTCATTGATCTTGCAGACATCAGGGAATGTAGAGGACACATGTGGCAAAGAAGAGGAAGCAAAAGAAATGAATACCTTCTCACAAGTCTCTCTTGCTTTCTTCAGAATGGCAATAAAAGGCTAAGTTCAAGACAAAAGGTAAAACCTCTCGTAAATGGAAAAAGGATTTGCAATAAGGCATATCGCAATATTACTGGATTATCCCATGGTACATATTGGGATTTAGTCAGCAAGGCAAAGGGCGGCAACAAATTTAGCATTCACGGTAATAGAGGAAGGTCCAAATCAAGAATCTCAACTGTCAGGGCAGCAGCAATTTTGCAAGACTTCATACATGAAAATGCTTTACCTCAACCCCATATATCTACCAAATTCCCTAACGGTGATGCGATCACTGAAATGCACCTTCCAATGGGCTTGACAAAGCTCAAAGTATTTGACTCTATTGCAGAAAAGAAAAGGCAAAGAGGGGATGCCGTAGCTTCTTCTCATACTTTGTATACTCTTTGGAAGAAGAACTTTGGATATGTTAAAATACCAAGGAGGCAAAAAATGTCAAAGTGCAATGTCTGTGATGATTTAAAGCGAGCGATTGAGAGTGCAACATGTCTAAATAAAAGGGAATTATACAAAAAAAACCGAAAATCTCATCATGACCTTATTTGACATTCCAGACAAAAATATGCATTTTGGAAGGAGCAAGCTATTTTGCATCCCGATGACTACATGTGCCTTATTATAGATGGCATGGATCAGAATACAACAACATTGCCTCGTTTTGTTGCCACTCCACCTAAATTACAAGGAAAGCACTTTCTAAAGACACATCTATGTGGAGTGTTAGTGCATGGAATTAAGTTCTTTGCAGATATATGGATTGATTCCTTGCATCTACATGATAGCAATCAAGTTGTAACATCTATTATGAAGGCAATTTGCAATGTACATGCAAAAAAAGGTCGCCTACCACCGACTTTGAGAATACAAGCTGATAATTGCTGGCGAGAAAATAAGAATGTACTCATGTTTGCATTTTGCTCCATGCTAGTTGCTCATCGAATCTTCAATGAGGTCGAATGTGGATTTTTGTATGTTGGGCATACACATGAGGATATCGATCAGGTTTTTAGCACAGTCTCAAGGGAGCTTAAATGCAAGGATGTGGAGACAATAGATGACTTGGTAAGAAGATGTGGCAGGCAAGTTGGTGGTCGTAAGGAAAGTACAGTATGTGAGAGGCTCGAAAGAATGGATGATTGGAAGAGCTTCATTCTACCTTTTATACAAACGGGTGGTGATGCATTGACAGGTCATACCAATCCACACTACTTTCGTTTTTTTTTTAAAGATGAAAAACCCGTAATGCAATGGCAACAATATTCTCATGATACAAAATGGGAACCTGAAGAACCTTACAGTCTCTTAACTTCAGTTCCCAGTAAGGAAAGGTATCCAACATGGGCTCCTATACAAGAATTCAATGAGAGGTCTAACTATGAAATAGAAGGATTAAAATCATTTATTACATACAAAGAGGAAATGCTCTGGAGATATCCTGATTCGAAGCCTACTTGGAGAGAACACACTACCACTATAATTAACAAGACACGAAATTCAATAAAGGACCTTGAGAGAATGCGAGGCTCAAAGGATGTCAAGGAAGAATGCAATATGTTTTGGCCAAATGTTCATAACGATTTGCGCCTAGCTCCAGTCTTTGAAAATGAATTTGTATCATTACTCCCACGTCCATATTGTGGACCGAAGAAGAGAGAGTTTATGCCACAAGTAGATATAGAGGTCGATTGTTTTGTTGTGGTTTGGCCATCGGATGATGAATATGAGAATGTGAAGTTTTGGGTTGCAAAAGTAGTTGATGTGCAAAGAGATGACCAAGGAAGAGCTACAACATTTACAGTGGTATGGTATGAGTCAAAGGGCAGGAAGGAGAATATGGATAAAAACACATTGTATACTAATTGTATAATGAAGGAGTGGGTCGGAAGTTATGAGCAAAACACTAACAGGGGGTCAAACTATCATGAAAACTGACTGTCAGACATAGAGACTCATAACTTTTTACAATAGTATCTAATTTGAGGTTTGAAAACACAAAGACATGCAGCTTGAAGAGAGCTTTGTGCTAATATAAGTTTCATCAAAATCAGACTAATGAGTGGAAAGTTATGAGCAAAACACTAACAGGGGGTCAAACTATCATGAAAATTGCCCTCCACCCATGCTAATTTCGCCTAAGTAGGATGCTCCCTCAAGAATCCACCTTCATCAGCGATCCACCACTCATAGATTTTGCCTAGAAGAGAGTAATTAACTCCCTTGGTGGCTCGAGAAATGGATGGACCATGTGTGTGCAATGAGCGGCCGAATAGAAAGAACTTTTAAGGCTTTGAAAGAAAGAAAAGGGATATGAAGTGATCTTCATTGTCAATAGAGTGAGGCTGAAGCAGTCTCTCAAGTTTCGACGGAGACAATCATAGTGTCTTGGCATTCAAGGGCAAAGAAATCAAAGAAGTGCATGGGATATGAGATAGAAGGAAAAATAAAAATACCACAGCAAACTATTTTGCATATACACGAATTTTTTAGGATGCTCGCCATGGAGGAAGTAGAAGGAGACAGTGCAAATGAAGAATGTCCATGATTAAAGCTTTGTATTGAAGTCCATTGAAGGATTTTATTTGGATACTAGGCAAGAAGCCAATCCAAGACAATTATAATCAGAGTCATCACCTCCTATGTCAAATGAGAGTCAAAATATGCACTGGATGTCACCCAAGGGTCAAGGCTTGCCAAGACAATAGGGAGTTAATGCAGATGGCACCTGGCAAGGGACTATCACATTGAGCAATAAGACAATGGGGAGTCAATGCACCCAAGGGGCAAGGCTTGGCAAGATAACTTGTGGGAGTTAATGCAGATGGCACCTGTGTTTTGCACTGGATGTCACCCAAGGGTCAAGGCTTGGCAAGACAATAGGGAGTTAATGCAGATGGCACCTGGCAAGGGACTATCGTATTGAGCAATAAGACAATGGGAAGTCAATGCACCCAAGGGGCAAGGCTTGGCAAGACAAGTGGGAGTCAAATTATGCAGATGGCACCTGGCAAGGGACTGTCGTGACATTGAGCAATAAGACAATGGGGAGTCAAATTATGTAGATGGCACGAATTGAGGCTCTTTAAGAGCAACAATTTAAATTGTAAACATATGTTCAATCTACATCATTTTGGATATAAAGACTCTAGCTGAGAGCAACGTCTCTCAATGTAATCATTATATAATAATAGCTATAATTGCTATTATACCTCTTTGGTTCAATACAAAACTTGGGTCTTATGGCATCATGTCTTTTTTCTATTTATTAAAAGTTTTAAAAATTTTGTGCATATTGCAAGTGACAATGTTATTTTCATGAAATATTTAAGTCTCCTTTCATGGATTTATAAATTTATCACGTCAAGGAAAAATGTCAATGAAAAATATTAAAAATAATTAAATTAACAAATAACTTAGATATAGCTAGAATTTCTAATATAGGATTATTTCAAATTCTTGCATGTTGGTGCAAAAGTATAGATTGAAAAAACAATATTTTTATGTGAATATGATAGTGCCACAAAGTGAACTTTTGATTTGGGAAGAATATTTTCAGAAAGTAAAATTTTGACTTGGGAAGGATATTTTCACAAAGTAAAGTTTTCATTTGGGAAGGATTTTTGGGCTTCATCCAAAAACAACACAAAAAGTCCAAAATTAATGAAATAGGTGTTTGAAGTACTTGTTCAATCAAGAACCCAGGTTTGTGAAGCGTTTAGATCACTTTTGAGCCCAACTCACACCCCTAGGGTTTAGGGAGGTGGACACTGATGACCTCCTAGCATGTGGAGTCATCGAAAACACAAGAAATAGGTTCCTATCCTAGGAAATGACCTTTATTTTCCTTCTCCAAGAGGGACAAATGGAAGAGGAGGCCTCGACCTCAAGCCCTGACGCTGCCCCTGCCCTTTCCGATCCTCTTATTTCCATAGATGAGCCCAACATCTACAATGAAGAGCCCATAGATGAAGAAGCTGAGGAGCGAGAAGCTGCATTGGCCCTGGAAGCGCTCCAGTGATCTCTTGAACCCCATAATTCCATCCACCTTGGGCACCACCTTTGTTGACCCCGCAACAATGATATGGTTTCTTGCTCCCCTTCTTGTCGATGGAGAACAATACCTCTTTCTCCATGACATAGAGGTTATGTTTGGTCTTCGGGAGGATGAAGCTCTTGGTATCCTGTGTGGATACGAGGTGGACACAACTATGCAAGAACCTAGGTTTTTGGGAGCAGATGATTCAATAGAAGAGGTTCTTGCTTTAACACTGGCCCAAATCAAAGATGTAGAGACATCAATCTACTTCGACCTACCTGATGTTCCAGAAGAAGCCTCCACATCTCACTCCAGATAGCAGGAGGCCTCTGGATCCATCCTCATTGACAAAGAGAAGGGATTGAACATGATGACTCCATAGTGGTAAGAAACTATGAGCTTTGAATTTCTTCTCTCTTGGTATACTTTTGCTTTAATGGAATTCTAATGTAATGTTGGACTATTGCAAGAGGCATTTGAGGTCGACCTATTCTCATCTCGGCAACAACTTGTTCGTAGTAGCTTTCGGCCGAGATCATGGCCAAGATCACTCACTGGCACATTACCTTGGCCAAGCAAAAGGGCACTTTGTGGTTAAATCCACAAAAAGTTTTCTCCACATGGCACTGATGACCTCCTAAAGTGCAAGGCCTTGTCAAGAGTGATTGGTCATGCTGACATCAATCGCAATGCTAACAAGGTCATTTTGGTGAACCGCATGGCTGCCCTCAATGCCTTTGGAACCAATTTTCAAGGTATGGCATTGACGACAGTAGCCATGTCCTTGGCCAGCAACGACAATAGCGATGACTCTCTATCGAATAGGTTTAGAGTTAGGAGTGTATTTGGGAATTCAAACCCCAATGTTCTTAGTGTTTTAGAGAAGAGAGAAAGGCTCTAAAGCATTATTATATAGAAATTTTATTTTATATGAATACAGCTATACTTTTTTATACAGTGCCCCATTTTGTGTTCTTTTACAAAATTTATTTTATACTGTCATTGTATTTTGTAACTTTAATTGTTGTTGGCATTAATATTTTCATTCACTATTCTGTTCAAAAGCATGCGATCAGATAAATATTTGCACTATAATGGTCATTTCTGAGCAATCCAGTAAGAATCTTACCGCGCGGCAGAAGGCAAATGTGTTCGGCATCACGCGGGGAGCCCAAAAATGGCAAAACCTGCTATGGCGCGTATGGGGCCTGTTTGACTTGGATGCGCCATAGAAGGTTTTGCCATTTTTGGGCTCCCCGCGCGATGCCGAACACATTTGCCTTCTACCGCATGGTGAAAAAACATCATTTGACCACTCAAATTGACACTGAACTTGCATAAACTGATGTAAAGCATCACGTAACATGTATAATAACATGGGAACAGTAATAGAACATAAAAATATCTTTTATTCATTGGCCTCAAAGGGCAGAGATTTACAAAATGATGCAGGTTACACCAAATGAACCTAAACAACATCTAGGGCCTAAGGGAGGGATCGGAGCGGATCCGCTTAGCGAGTGCAAGGTCCTTGTTCATCATTGTTACTCTTTTGGCATGGATAGCACATAAGTTCGCGTCTTCAAAAAGACCTACTGTCATCTGCTCCGTTGCCTCCTGAATTGCTCCCATAGTGCCTGAAGTGAAACGCACATCACTCTTGTAATGCTGTGCTATTTCATGTACAACACGTTGGAAGGGTGCATGGGGAATGAGATTGTCGACAGTGGTTTGGAACTTGTGGATCTCCTAAAGTGCCTTCACTCCTGACTTTTTGCGCCTCAATCTTTGGGGGACCCTGCAGTGGCCTTTAGATATGACTCCATGGCTGCTTGTCTGCTTTGAACTGCTTTCGCCTCTCCTCCCTTGCAACCACCTCTTCAGACTCCTCTTCCTGTGTCTACTGGGTCATTCGAGGTGGCCTCTCGCGCCTAGGGGTCTGCTTTGTCCTTGGTCTCTTTTCCTTTTCATGAGGCTGTGAGACAGTAGGTTGAGGCTCTTGCTCAGCTCGTACTAGAGGCTCCTCATATATGATCATCTCGAGGCATAGAGGGTTGATGGTGCTCTTCCGTGCGGTCTACTTGGCTGGAGGATTGGGGCCAAGGTTCATTATATCTGCGAGCCCGCCAAATACTTCCTTTTGTTGTGGCCCCTTTAATCTCTCCATCTCCTCTCTTTTCCTTTCTTGCTCCCCTTGTTCGTCTAGATGCTCCATGCTAGGACCCCACGGAGGAGGGAGGGGCAATTGATCAGGATTGACTGGACTATTTTGCCCCTCTCGGGAGACCTCTCTACTTCCACGATTAGTTGTGTGGAAGGACTGAGAGGACCCCTCATTGTGCTTGGATCCTTCATTGTGCTGGGATTCCTCATGGTGCTGAGATCCCTGGGATCCCCCATGAGAGTCGGATGGTGGGGACTCGCGTTGCTTGGACTCCTGATGATGAGAACCACATTCAGATCCTTGGTGATCATTGCCCTCTTGGCCATTGGGACTTGCAGTGTGTTCCGAGGCCATGGCGTTGTGAGGAGGACAACGGGTAGTGTCTAAATGGCGTCCAGTGGGTCTAGCAGTTTGTTTAACTCATGCCATAGAAATGAGAGATTTTAGGGTTTTGAAGTGCTTTATATAGTCTTTTTTAAAGCACTTTAGGGTTTTTCTTTTAAATTAGGGTTTTTTGAGTGCACCTCCTCCCCCCCAATCTTTTGTTGCCAGTTCGGTAATACTTAATCTTCACCACCCTCCCTCCCAACCCACTCACCCCTCTGCCTTGCCATGTCGCACATGCAATTCTACAATTTCCAAACAAATTTGTGAATTTTGGAATCTATGATTGACTCAAAATAGTGTTAAATTTATTCATCAAACATTGTACATTTGGGGCTCTCTTAGGACCCAACGCCTCCCCTGTCTGACTCTACGTTGCAACCAAAGCGCAATCCCTTGGCTCCCTGTTGAGGACTTCCAAGCAGCACATCTCCTTGTCTTCTTGACATGTTGAACCGCTTTTGCGAGACTTGAGACCTCTACCTTATCGCGCTTGAGAGTCCTGGCCTCTAGATATCTATAAAACCAATCGAACATTTCGTGTACTGCATTGCTTCATGCGATACCACCCCCATGCCTTATATTCTTGAAGTATGTTGCCTTTGCTTTGTAGTATGATTTCTCCATTCCTTGAGTATTCCAAATGGACAGAGGGCCCCATTGCTCCACAGACCATGGTGCATGTGCATAAAGAATATGTTGTAAAGAAAAACATTGTATTAGAAACATAAACTGAATCAAGTTTAAAGAACAACATTTCAACCTAAGGAGGATTACCATGTAATGTGTAATATGTGACTCCCCCCATGCTTCTACCATCAATGATATGAATTCTCCCAATGCTGTCCTGAATCTCTCATAATAAAGCTCATCTGTTTGACCTTGTCTAAGCAACTTTACAAATGTATCAAGCTTTGTCCACAGTTTTGCTCTCAAAGTAGCAATTCGCAGATGTGAAGCTTGATTTGTGGTGCACTCACACAAATCTTTCCAGTACTCCCAACTTAGGGTGCTTTGAGCTAATGTATGTTTTTCTTTATCAGCATTGTGGTTGGACAAGAACCTCCTTCCCTTTCCTCCACCCATGGACACTTTAGCAGGAAGATTTTTGTATTTCTTGATTGTTTCTTGTCCTGCTTAAGCTTCACATTGCCTCCGTGAAGTCCCATTAGTGAGAGTAGTTCTTTAGCTTTTGCAATGCATTGTGCAGATACTTGCTGTGGCCTCAAATTCCAAGCATAAACTAGATGGAGATAGAGTAACTTATCAAGTATATGTAGTTTAGCATGCAAAGTACACATGTGTACCCACTCTAATGGAATTGGTAGAATGGGGTCTCACTTAGGATCCTTTTTGTGATGATCAGGGGTTGCACTTTGGTTGCAAGAAAGGATGCCAGTTTCCCACTATAGGCTTCCCTTTTGCATCTTTTGAGAGTGGTTGCAATACAAGCATGTCCATTTTGCATCTACACCTGTATCACAACCATACAAGCACTTGAGGGTCTTCAAATCACTAGATAGATGCCATTTAACTTGAAACATTCCATGCCTATCTACAATTAATGTTTTCCCTACCTCTTGTCTTCGAATAATCGATGGGATGTCGATTCTCTCCAAAACCCACTTCAATGTCTCGTGGCACTTCTTTGGGGTCTCAAAGGCTACAAGCCACCATATGTCCTTCTCAGATTGGACTGAGAAACCCTACTCAACTTCCTCATCCCCTTGAGCAAAATGCAAGGTGTCATTCATAATACAAATGCTCACCCTCTCTAGCTTGTGCTCTTTTACCAACTGATCTTCATCCATTTTATAACAAATACTAGCTTGCCATCTGTACAATGAAAGAGAAATTCAGTAAGGATATAGAAATCAGAAGAAATAAAGTTGAATGTGAAGAGGGAATTTCTCTTACCTTCTTCTCTCATCCCATAGAATTTGACCATGGCTCTCTACAAATTCTCTACATCCACGTAAACATTATTGAAAGCATTCATCTCAAATATTTGGATGCCAGATTTCTTTTTACTCTTCCAAGTCATTGTGCCACTTACACAATGGTATCCTCCAAGCTTTTCTCTAGCACATTGGTTTGTTTCTTGATGTGCAAGCCTTACAGACCATGGTGTTGGCAATGGCATTGTAGATATCTTATACTTTTCCTCCATAGTAGACTTGGGTGATGAGTGAGAATGAGTGCTTGCAAGTTGAAGTCAATCACCTAAATGCCATGCTCCAACAAGATGGTCGGAGGCAAGACCTTGAAAGTGATTGCGAGGAGCAATGTCGCATCTCCGCCGCTGTGTATTCTCAGCAAGCATTGCACAAGCCACCCTCCAACACATTAAGAGACAGAGGCCGTGTTCACACCTTGGATCCAAATTTTGTGGTTCTGGCTGCCAAAAAACCATCCACCCTTCCGTTGCATATCACCTTTGTGAATGATGGTCCTTTATGTCCAATAATATGCCAAGACTATTTTGATACGACGACTAGATACTATGGGCTATTGTGTCACCATCGGTTTCACCTGATATGCCTGGCAAATACGTTGAAGGTTAGGAGTTACCACCCAACTTGTAATGCTCCCCAAGCCAAGCAATTGTATGATGTTCTTGGTATCAGAGCAACATTTCTAGTGGATCCTCGGTTGCAAAGATTATAGGCCCCAAATATTGTAATGCCATATTGTAATGACATCTACCAATTTTGTCAATGGAGTTTGGAGTTAATATGATGGCTTCTCGTTAGCATGTTTTGATTTTATTTGATCATGATTATTGTTTTTGTGTCTCTTTTTAATTATTTTGAAATACTTAAGTAAATGTTGCACGATTGCAATTGTTGGGTTTTTTCAAATCAATTTTCTTCAGAGGTGTATTTTAATTGTTTTGAAATACTTAAGTAAATGATGCATGATTTTAATGCTTGGGTTTTTTCAAATCATTTTTCTTCAGACCTCCATGAATCTAGCGAGCATGCTGGTCATTCTCCTCTTTGTCCTATCCAGCTTGGTGATGGTGGTGCTACTGTGCAAGTTGTTTATCATTTTATTAAACAATTGCACACGATGCAATTGTACATGCGGCCGTCAAAATCAACATTGGGACGTGGACGTGACAAAACAATGTGTTTTTGATGCTCTAAATTTTTGGAAAATGGTAAAAGCAGTGTATTTTTTTGGCCACCAAAACTCTAAGTATAAATTTTGCAAACTGAACACATGTATAATTTTCTCCTATCAATTGTGGCTTAAAATGTAAACTTTGCCCAAAATCTACAACTACTATCGAGTACACTGTGCACTTTTATAATATGATGACAAGTCGTTATTATGTTTATTGATGTGAAAATTGGCATGTTTGGTGACTTGTAAATTGTTGTGTTTGGTGAAATGAAAATTATCATAGATTAGCCATCAAGATAGACATCGGGTGGTATACCTGCCCTTGTACCGCACAGTAAGTGATTTTACTATGCGGTAACTGCTGGCTACAGCTGGTCTTGATAAAAAAATGTGGTGGAGTTGATTTAAATCACTCCACGAGGGGTCAAAAAATGTTTTAAAAATTTTAATTCACCGATTTAAAACACCCATTTTAATTTATTCACAAATCCCCGCCTAACCCAAAACTATATCTTAACCTAGCCACTCCTAAAGTACCAATGGTTTAACTAACCATGTCACAATCCCAAACCATTTTCTTCACCCTAACCCCTCCTAAACTAGCCATGTTCTAGGGTGTTGCTACTTCCTAAACCAACTACATGGGTGAAAAAGCACCACACGAAATCTTGAGAAAATAAAAGTTACATAATTTGAATACCCCTAGACCCATACTAGCGGGTTTCAAAAATCAATGACCTACTAACATTGCTAGCCTTAATAGATTTGCTTTTTAAATAAAATACTTGTATATTCTTTGTAAATAGTGATAATGGGACACTTTGTGTAAACAAGATTAACTATAAATAGATCATTCATTCATTCATTTTTGCTATGTTAACATTGGATGAACAAAAAAGATAGAGCCTAGTTTGCCTTCATAGCCACCCTCATCCACATTTAAAGAAACTGAACAACACAATCACAATGTAAAGGCATTCATTCAAAATCCTCGTCTCTACACACCTCTACATTTAACACATACTCTAGCCACATTTCCTTCGTAAGCCAAACAACCTGAGCCCCTCCTCATCACTCACATATATTACTACAGTCCAATAATCACCAAGGACCACATATAGAAAATTTTCAACATTGAATCCTTCAAATGATAGACCACAAATCCCTGGCCCAAACTCTAGTGATAAGATCATTTTCTTCTTTTACTACAACAATAAATAGCATTTATGGCTAGGACCCAATGGGATAAAAAAAGCATGGGTAGCTTATAGATGGAGCTATATTCAAGCAACTAGAGCATGGATCCTTGAACTGGGAACCGAGACAACCTCCCATAAAATTTGACTAATAATGGACCACACAACCTCAAGAAAAACCCAAAGACTACACAGCTCAAGACAAGTGGACTTTAGAATTGGACTTCCCTCAACAACTCAGAAAGCATTCAGCTTCAAATGCATCCAACCCACAACCCACGTGAAGACTATCTTCATGACTCTTCAAGATAATCAACCCACAAAATGGTCACAGTTTGAAATCTTATTATATCTTCCCCAAGGTCATCAACAAGCACTAGAAATGATGCAACCTACCATCTTTGGAGATTCTCAAAGCTAAGGTCTCCTCAGCAACACCAGGTACCTTCCTAGCCTCTCTACTCTCAGCATCAGAGCATTTGTGTGCATCCAATGACTAGCCAGCCACCCTCGTTCTTGCACCACTCCCATTGCCCATCTCTTTTATGTATTTATTCCCATCATTGTGACTTCCCAGCTCATGGAGCACTTGCCTCCATCACCCAAGTTCTTCCTGACAAACTGCAGACATAGCAGAAGAACTAAGGAGGCTAAAAGCACACTAAATAAGACATGAGAGGGAAATAGCAAATCTATATCTCTTGCAATGTGTGTGTGTGTTCAACAATACATGATAGGCCTCCTATATAGAGAGCGCCCTTTGATTAGTCAACAATTGTGGGATCCTCTGATCCACATCTCTCCTTGTGGATATCCTTGATCCACATCTCCACATCATGTAGTCCACATCCTAGGGTGGCTAATTTGATTCTTTCCTATACCATAACTTAGCCTTTAATCTATGTGCTCATGGCACCACAACTCTCAACACCTCCCCTTGGTCCTGTGATCCTTTGGCTACTGCAAGGTGGTCAGATGTGAGTTACAAATCCATCACCTCCCCTTAGTGCATACCTTGCTACATAAGGTGGTAAAGTGTGGTTTTTACAAGATCAAATCCTCCCCTAGGTGCTTTCATAGCTACTCTCAGGTGGTCATGATAGTTTTACAAACATATGGACTGAAGGTGGAAAGGATGTTGCTTCTCAATGCATGTTGTCGATGTCGTCGTCTTCCTCGCTTGATGTAGCTTGATGCATGATGTTTTGTTATTCCATGTGCCTTAATGCTTTAGGTGTTGATTCCATGTTCTGTACTGTGGTCATCTCATGCACTTATGCTTTTGGCATGCTTATGACGGCAATGTGTGCATTCATGCTTTGATTTGTCATTTATTACAAAGGTCTTACCAATTGATTTCTTTTAATATTGGTAGTTCCTAATTGCTAACAATAATTTTGACTTGACAGGCATGTAGAGCTCAAAAAGACGATCAATTTTCCTTTTTGGAGTGTGTGCAAATTCCTCTTGGACTGAAAGTTACGACTTGTTGAAGTTTTGATTGAGAAATGACCCTTGATGATGTGGCATAGGAGTTCATATGTTGCTTACAAACTGTGCTTGGAAAGGGGTTATTGTGCTGAGGTGGCACTTGGTGATGTGGCAATTAACCAATCCTAAACCTAAACTTAACTATGGTTTAGTGTGGTGAGTTAACTTAACCATGGTTGAAAATTGACCAAGTCCTTACCTAACCTTACCCTAGTTAATTCTAATCTTGCCATGTGTCAATTAATGGTGACCTTAGGAAGCAAGAAAGAAAGTAAGGTCTGTTTTGATCTGTGATGGCATGGAAGAGTCGACAATCCATCGATGGTTGTCTGTTCATGCTCGTCGAGTCCCTGGATAAGCTTGGCGTGGCTGGCCGTCCGTTGGTAGTCTATGGAAAGCTCCTACCTCTAGAGCCTAATTCGTCCATCTGTAGAGCCGTGAGCAACGTCGCTTGTGGAGTTTGTAGGCTCAAAGATGCAAATGCATACTACTTGCTGGAGACCATTGGAGAAGCCTTTAGAGCATGTGCCCATCGGTGTTGAGGAAGCCAAGGCTATGGAGCGCTGTGCATGGAACATGGAAGCTAGTTGGCCAGGTACTTTGAGGAGCTTTGCTTCAAGTGTGTTTCTTGAGAGGTCACTTGAATAGTGCCTTGCTTGTGTTTGTAGGAGTCGGAGCTGTCGTGAGGCTCGTTAGATCTTTGGAGGAGGCGACTATGGAGGAGTCCTAGAGGTCACTGTTGTTGTCAGTGGAGAGCTAGTTATTGCAAGGCACTAGCATTTTGTGGAGCGGCTTGGTTGTTGGACGTGCTTCAGCGCTAGGAGTTGTTTCCTTAGAATCCCGAGAGCATGGAGGTGTCAGTTTTGCAGCAGACTCATTAATAGAGTAGGTAGACTGGTCGTAGCATCAGTCTTGTAGCTTAGCTTGAGTAGTTGTTAGAGAATAGGCTGCCTTTGTTGAGTGCTTGTTGATGAAGCAGAAGGTCAGCTTTCGAGTTTGGAGGGCTGATGACTGACCAAGATGTTTACAGTTCTAGATGCAAAGCTACTACCAGGACTTAGAGATTTAGAGCTGCTAGTTCATAGAGGCGTATGGAGGCTGGGTCATTCCTAGCATAGAGGAGTCTTGGAGCCTTGGTTTGCAGAGTCCTTGGGTGTTGTAGAGAAGCCTTGGAGGTCATTGTCCTTGAGCTTTAAGGTGCAGATTCAAGAGTAGAGCTATGGAGGCCCGAGAAGAAATCTACTCTCACACAAATGAGGTCTAAAGCCTACCTTTCTCTCAAAATTAGATTTTTGATCCTCTCTCCCTATATTTTCCTCACAAGAACAATGGGGATGGGAAATCTCTCTCTCTCTCTCTCTCTCTCTCTCTCTCTCTCTTTCAAAGCAAGGAACACTCAATCTCACAATGAATTGCACTCTCTAAATGAAGAACTCTCGAGATCTAAAACTAATCTTACATTCTAAAACTAATCTAGGAATGGGAGAAATCCTAGTGAACTACTAATGGGCTAAACTAGGAAAGCTAAACCTATGCTCTGATACCATGACAAAGTGCGGATCTATGCACACAAGATCAGTAGAAGAACTAAGGAGGATCAAAGCACACTAAATAAGACATGAGAGGGAGATAGAAAATCTATATCTCTTGCAATGTGTGTGTGTGTTCAACAATACATGATAGGCCTCTTACATAGAGAGTGCCCTTTGAATAGTCAACACTTGTGGGATCCTCTGATCCACATCTCTCCTTGTGGATATCCTTGATCCACATCTCCACATCATGTAGTCCACATCCTAGGGTGGCTACTTTGATTCTTTCCTATACCATGCCTTAGTCTTTAATCTATGTGCTCATGGCACCACAACTCTCAAATTGTTCCTTTGTATTGCTTGCAACATACTATCTATGTTGTAATAGGCCAAGACAGCCTATTGGAAAAGCTCAATGACTCGCAAATCCAATCTTTTTACCGATACGGATCTCCTTCTCTGCTATGATGAATGTCACAAAAGTGACATTGCTTATGTGACTAGCTCATTGTTGTTAACTTTTGTGATTCACCTCCTTGTAACTTCCCTTTCAAGATGGCATTTCCTACTTTTTTAGCTTGCTCCTTGACTGTCCAAACATTAATCTCCTAGCTCTCAATCATAAGATTATTCTTGTTAGGGCATAGGACTCTACTTTTATGCAAATCCCATATTGAATCCCATCGCTCCATTTGTGTTGTGCTGACATGATTGTTGATCAGTGATCGTCTTGCCACACATGATTCCCAAAACCATATCATGGCATTGCTAATGTAGGATTCAACCAAAGAAATGCATCAAATTCCCATTCCACAATGCTACCAAGCTCATTGTGTTGGGCATCTACTTCCAACAACCTCCTTGTGTCCTCTATAACCTTGTTCTTCCAATTTTTGCAACCTATCTATGCTTTCTATTCTGGCCTCCATATCTCTCTCAAACAAGTTGTTTATCTACTCTAGCAATTGCTCTCAAAGAACCTAGTTAATCAGCTTCCATTGCACCATTGTTAATGCAACATCAAGCTTACAATTAGAGGCAACATAACCTTTACTTGATGCCATGTTGTAGAAAATTTGTGCATGTAGAAGTTTGCAAATTTGCATGCAATGTCGACATATGTCAAGCCACCCACAAATTCCACATGTTAGTGTAGCTTGTTATAGATGCCTATTGAATGGACATCCTCTATGATGCTCTACTAAGATAGCCTATGTGCATATGCAATGTGCATTCATTGGACAAGTTGCTTCTAACACATGATGGCATATACATATTATTTTACCCACACATGACATATGAAACATACATGAAAATATGAAACAATTCGAGTTACTAATGAGCAAGTGCATGCAAGACATATGAAACATGCATGAATGCCTTAATTGATGATTTAAGTTACAAAAGCAAAATTGCAAGCAAGATAGTGAACATGTCTCATAGGATGCAAAAGTGAATGCTGCATGCATGCATAATGCAAAATTCAGTTTTATACATGCAAATAAAAAAAACTCCCTTTAGGAGATTCCAAGTGCCTACACATAAGAAGTAGCCCCATCTAGCCCCCTGCATCATGAGCACAAGAACTAAGAACCACGCTAGTCCCTAGGGTGGGTTTTAAGATAAGAGAGAAAAACCACAAATCCAAAGCATGTGAAATGGTTGGGCCCGACACACTTGCTATACAATTAAGGTGGTATTATTACCATTGATACTAGTACCATCATTACTTGCAATAATAGTGCCCTTACTAGCAATAACATCACTCTTAATCTCAACAAAATGATTGAACCATACATAGAATTTGACCTAAGGAGAAAACTACTTGTAAATGCCTTTTATTTTTCATCTTCCTATCTACCTATGTAAAGGCCCTTATTCTCAACAAATTATATAGGTGTATCTTGACCTAAGGAAAAACCTAGTAAAAAACATTTATTTTTCCATCATCAATTTATTTCTTTAATGAAAAGGTGGATATAACATAATTAACCTAAGGTCAAAGGGATAGATTAAAATTTTTGTGCAAAGGGAGAATTTGAACTCAAGACGTCCTTTACCCACTCATAGGTCCTTTTCGCCAGGGTACATGAAGGAGTGATTATAAAAGGTTTGAAACCCTCATAATAAAGATAGGAGGGACCCATCCCCTCATAAATAGAGGGATTTAATCATTAATCAAGATCCTCTTTACAACACTTGCACTCTCTTTTTTCACTTCTCTCTTATTAAGATAAGGTAGTACAAGGCATGAATCTCCCTTATTTTTTACATTTTTTGATCAAGGCCATGACCATATTATGATATCCCAAATACAACAGCAACTTCACAAGGGCCCATTGTTAATTTCATTCTATTAAACTCTGTTGTCTTGAAATAGTAATAACTATATCAAGGGAGATCAAAGGGGTTCCTTCCTTTCACATTCACATCTTTCTTTATAGTTCAAATATGGAGAGAACCTCAAACATGACTTTGATTGTCCATTGAAAATACTTTGATTAATTTCTAGAATGGCCACCACAACCATACAATGCTTTTTAGGAATTTCGGTTCTAAGTTGTATCCTTTAAAATTTCATAGTTTGATCATGGATATATCATTTTTCTTGCTCAAGTTACAAAACACAATTATGTGTATCATTCCAAACTTAATAATTTTAGGAAATTAGTTTTTTTCAAAAAATCCTTAGAGATTATACTCCTATTAAACTAGGAAAAGCTATATTAGATAGAACTATTGCTAAAGCCATAAGTAAGCTAAAAAATGCAGCCTCAATATAGCTGGGTAGTGCTGTATTGAAATGGAAGGTACGCTCCCATGTCCTCGTTATGCATCAAAACGTTGGGAAAGGTGGCCAAACTCACCTACATCAGTCACGGCAAAACAACAGTCAAAACCATTGTCTTCCCCTTGTAACGGCAGGCTTCAAGACTCAGCCATGGTTGTCATCCCTATCATTCCCATCATTTGAGGCAATAGAGGAAGGAAGGGGAGTTTATAGGAAATGTCCTAATTTATCCCAAGAAATGATAATCAATTTCCCTAGCTAAATGCATCAATATTCTTATGAAAGGATAATGCTCGCATATTTTTTCACTACAGATTGCATACATCTAAGTCAGGATGGGTTTGAAATTGCTGACCATGTAGTGTATGGAAATCAAGCCAATGCAATAAGTAATACTATCTCGAGATCTCTGTGCTGTGGGTGTGTAATAAAACAAATATTATTAGTGAGAGGATACTGAACATAATAAAGTATTAGTTCTCCTATAAAAGCATCAGTTTTAGAAAAAGACTATTCTTACAATAAGTTCTCCTAGAAAAGGTGAGATTTTGAGAAAGAACATTCTTCCAATAAGTTTTTAAATTTATATTAGAAGGATAATTAATTTCAACCAATTAAAAGGTCTTCTTAAATTGCTTCAGTAATATTATATCATAGAATCTCAGCTTCTCAAAGTTGGTCACTAAGGTACCTGGGCTCATGTAGAGCAAAGTCCTCCTTGCCTGTTTAAATCCCTGTGATATGAGGAGTTTATAGGAGGTTAAGAGCTATCAGCACTAATATTTTCAAGAAGAAGTGAGTGGTGTGACATGAAGTTGGGGGTAATAAACTTCACACACCTCTTCACTTCTTGCTGCTTTCGAACTGACTGACAAAGATATTTATCATTGAGAATGGGACATTAGAAAGAAGCTTTATGCCAAGATACCACACCATACTTTCCTCCCTCAGATGAGAATGAAGATGGTAACATCCCAAGTGATGTTGTAATCAAGCATAGGGAGAAGGAAAGGATCAGCAGAGGCCATAATCTCAACGAGCCGGTAGGGGGTCAAACTATTATGAAAACTGCCCTCCACCCATGCTAATTTCGCCTGAGCAGGATGCTCTCTCAAGACTCCACCTTTATCAACGATCCACCCCTCATAGATTTCGGCTAGAAGAGGGGAAGAAGTTTTCATGGTGGCTCGGGAAATAGATGGACCATGTGTGCACAGTGAGTAGCGAATAGAAAGAACTTTTAAGGCTTTGAAAGAAAGAAAAGGGAAGAGACACTCAAGAGAGAGAGAACCTGAAGTGACCTTCATTACAAATGAGTGAGAATCCACTCCAACACTACAAACACAAGGGAGAAGAAGAGGTTTCATACATACAAGAGGGAGCCGAAGCTCCAAGACTACTCATAGAGAGAGAATAAACTAGAGAGAGATGGACTCAAGAGTCTACATAAGAGAATCTCTACAAGAGGGAGAGAAGGCTCATGGAAGAGGCTTGGGGATACTAGAGCTACAGCAACATGAGGCCTAATGGTGGAAGAGATTTATGAACAAGGGAGAGGAGGGCTCCTTTTATAGAGATTTTGTTACCCTCCTTCACCCATTTACAATTGCTGCCTGTAGATTCCTTTCCCCATCAATCACATAAGCACGTATGTCACCATCCATGTCCTTTTTGGCTACTCTTGCCATGTGTCCCATCACAAGATGCTCGACTCTTAAAATATTGAGAAAGTCAAGAGTCTCCTCACATGGAGCCCATAGGGACCCTCTCTTTTCCACATGTCCACATCCTCCTTATTCCACATACGAGTTCTAGAAGGATTCCTCTTGACTTCACACTCCTCCACATGCCTTCCACATGCTTGGCATGTGGCCTCTCTTATATTATTGGAACACATGGACATGAGCCCACCTCTTTATATGACTCACTCTTCCTATTTTCTAACCCCATACCAAGGTATTTATAATTCATACCTATGGTATTTACAATGAGCCATTCCACTCATCCTCTCCATCCCATACAATATCATAGAAAATAGAAATAAGTGAGAGCCGCTAGGCTATCACTTGATAATCAAACTCTTATCAAACATAGAGAAAAAAAATACCAATGCCAAATTAAAAATATCAATTTTTGGCGTCACATCTTTCCCCCTCAGCAGATCCTCTCTAGTACAGAGAGGGTTTGCTGGCCCTCAAGGTGGTCGAGCACAGAAGAATTTAAGGCGATACTCATTGGTGCATCCGGGTATCACCATGCCATCAATCTCCTCTAGCTGATAGATTCCATTCGTGAACTTCTTTTTGACTCGATATGGTCCCTCCCATCGACCGATAAACTTTTTGTCTAGCCGCTTGTCCAGACAGCTATCAAATATCATTACCAAATCTCCTTCTGCAATATCTTTCTTCTTGCATAATTTGGTGTCAAAACAGGCCTTGCACCTTTTTTGAGAAGATTCCAAGTTTTGTAAGGCCTGTAATTTGCATTCATCCAAGGCTTCTAGCTATACCAAGCGTTGAGCATAGGCATCCTCCTGTCCTTCTATTCTTGCAATCGCTGTGCGAAGACTATGTATCTCCAATTCAATGGGTAAAATGGCTTCTATTCCATACACTAGTTGGAATGGTGTAAACCTAATAGCTAGCTTGTGTGTGGTTCTGTAAGCCCGTAAAACTTCTGCCAAGTGCCTATACCAATGCCTTTTCTTGGTGTCAACAAGCTTTCCCATGAATTGCACAACAATCCATTTGTTTTCTCAACCAAGCCATTACATTGGGGATAGTATGGCGTGGACATACTATGATTTATCTTTAGCTTATGCACCACATCTTCAATTAGTTCATTTCTAAAAGAGGTTCCTCCATCTGTGAGAATTTCCAAAGGACAACCAAAGCGTGAACAAATTTGATCAAAGAGAAATTTTGCAACTGTGCTTGCCTTGCTATTGACTGTGGCCTTGGCCTCTGCCCATCGAGTCGCATAATCTGTGGCCACCAATAAATAATGCTTGCCTTGAGATGAGCGAGGGAGTGGTCCCACAAAGTCCAACCCCCACCTCTCAACAAATGGTCCATATGTTGGAATAGGCTTCAAGGGTCCAAGAATCAGTTGTCGCCTTCCAAACTTTTGGCATACTTTACAACTTCGACACCATTCATATACATCCTTATGGAGGCGTGGCCAAAAGTATCCTGCATTAAGAATTCTCCTAGCTGTGCTTGCTGAAGCAAAATGACCAGAGCATTCATGACACATTTCTAGGATTCTCCTAGTCTCCATGGGATGGACCACCCAATGGAGCACCTTATCTTTTCCCAATTTATAAAGAATATCATCAACAATAGTATAGGGACAAGCCTTCCTTACCAATCTTTGCTTCTGTTGTGGAGTTAACCCTCGAGGAAACATGCCTTCTTCCACATATTGCTAAACATCTTGGAGTTCTGGCCATCCAGTGTCTACCAAAGAAACCACCCCCCGGTCTTGTACTATAATGGCTTGAGTACCTAACTCATCTACCCTTTGATTTTCTTTTCTGTTTATAATATGAACAAACTTGCAAAAATCAAATTGACTACATAGTGCCATAGCCTTGTGATTAAGCTCCTTCAAATGAGGACTTCTTGTCTTGTAATGCCCTTGCATTTGCTTTATAATAAGCTGAGAATCTCCTCTTACTTCCAATTCTTTAACTTGACTTTGAAGACAACTCTCCAAACCAAGAATCAAAGCATTATACTCAGCTGCATTGTTAGTTGTGATACCTAGAAGCTCTCGTCCTCTTGCCCATACCTCTTGACCTTCAGGATTCATCAAGACTATCCCCCCGGCTCCTTGTTGGCATGAAGGACTAAAAGCCCCATCAAAATACAAAACAAAAGTTGTTGGTGGTGTATCCCTTTCATCTTTAATGTTCTCCTTACATTTCTTTTCTTCTCCTAGATCCTCCCGTCCTGTGAGCAAATCTGCCATAGTGGACCTAGTGGTATTTTCAGTGATAAAAGAGAAAGAGAAATCTTGAAGCTCTGACAACCATTTTGCAAATCTCCCCCCAGGATTAGGCTTGCGAACTAGATATGCTAATAGAGACTGAGAGGTAAGGAAGAAAAATGGTCAAGGTAATAAATAGGAGTGAAACTTTCTGATAGAAAACACCAAAGAGAGAGCTTGCTGCTCCATTTCTTCATACCTTGTTTCCACATCTGTAAGCTATTGGCTGGCATAATGGATGGGTTGTATTCTACCTGCCTCTCCTTTTTGTAGCAATACAGCACCAACTGAATGCAAAGATACACTTGGATTTACATAAAAGTATTGAGACCAATCAGGGGGCTTCAATATTGGGCCCTTACTCATGGCCTCCTTAAGTTGCTGGAAAGACTCTTGTTGCTCCACACCCCATTGGAAAGAAACTCCTTTTCTTGTCAACAAGTTCATGGGATGCACTATCTCTGTGAAATCATCACAAAAGCGTTGATAATACTTGCTCTTTCCTATAATTTTGCGACCACCAGTGACACTCTCAGGACTTGGCAATGCCATGATTGCTTGAATCTTGTCACGATCCATTTGCAGGCCTTCTTGAGATACAATATGCCCCAACAAAGCTACTTTTCTTTGAGCCAAATGACACTTGCTAGGATTTAGACACCCTTTTGCTTCATCAATCTTAGCTAAGGCCATATTTAACTTCTCCATGTGATCTATGCGCTGAGAATAAATGCAAAAATCATCCAAAAACACCCGTATGAACTTTCCCAAGTAAGGCTCTAGGACTTGACTCATGAACCTTTGAAATGTAGCTGGTGCATTGGTCAACCCAAAAGGCATCACTCTGTAAGCAAAAACTCCCCAAGGTGTGACAAATGATGTTTTCTTTTGATCTTCCTCCCGAATACGAATTTGAAAGTACCCAGAAGAGACCCAAAATACCCATCACATACAGAATACATCTCATGCGCTGCTACTTGGTCTAGTATTTCATCTTGGAATGGCAAAGGAAAATGATCCCTCTTAGTGCATGCATTCAAAGGACAAAAGTCCAAACGAAATCGCCACTTATTTCCTTTCTTTGGTGTGACAACTACAGGAGATATCCATTCTGAATCATCAATAGGAAAGATGAATCCCGCCTCAAGTAGTTGTGTTACCTCTTTCTTTACTGCCTCAGCTTGGATCACCCCTAATCGCCTTAAGCGTTGCACAACTAGCTTGCTTTCTAGCTTCAACTCAATCTTGTGCTCCACAAGAGAGACTGGTCGAACCTATGAATAGCTTGTTGCAAAGAGACATGGAAAATCATCTAGCATATCCAAGTACTGGAGCTTCTCACTACCTAATAGAGAATCACCAAGAAGCTCTTCATTGCGTTGGCGTCGTTTAGTGTGCTCCACATCCTCCACATGAAGTGTCTCTATAGGATCTTCTTGCACCACCACCTTGTTCCTTCCTGACCCATCCCGATCAGCACCAAGACAAAGACCAAAGGCCACTCCTTCCACCTCACCCTCTAAGTTGGACTCCTTGGAGCTACACCCTGTCTCTTTTTCTTCATCGGTTAAGTCAGAGCTTGAACTCTCTGATGTTGAAGACTCCTCCTTGACAACTTCCTTTTTGCAGCTTCTGATGTTGTAGCACACCTTCTTATCATTTCCCTGCAAAATCAATTCTCCAGTATCCCACTTTTGAACAGCCTTCACCTTGCATAGCCAAGGCCTTCCCAAAATCAATGGATAGGCACATGCATCTGGCTTGGTAGGGATCACCTGAAAAGTAGTCGGCACAGAAATTCCACATACATCCACTTCCAGATTCTTCACAACTCCCAAGGTCTTAACCCTAGTGTTGTCAGCCAATTTGATGCGATAAGGAGAGGTAGTACTAGAGTATTTTAAATCAGCATCTATCATGGTCTTTTCACTCATGACATTAATCGATGCACCTCCATCAATGTACACATTAGAAATCACTTGACCATCAATATCTATATCTACCTTTTGAACAACAGGAATGGCACTTTTCTTCTTTTTCTTCTTTAACACTCTTGTGCTTGCTAGTTTTCCCCATTCCTTCCGTAGTTTTGCAAAGCAAATAATTGACCAAAGGTGATATGAGATTCCTTTTCTTTAAGGTCGGACAACAAGTCATAGCTTCCAATTCCTTGTCCTAAAAAAAAATCTGACTGGCTAATTCTCCTTCTAGATGCCTTCTTTTTCTTACTATGGTGTTCCTCTTCTTGATGTTCCTCATCTACTTCTTCCTTGCTTTCTTCTTCTTCTTTTGCTTTACCACACCCCTGTTTAGCCATCATTACCTCTCTTTCCTCATCCCTTAAAGAAGCTTCTAACAAGGATACTTGTTTTTCTTCTTTCTTTCTCAATCTAGGACACTCAGGGCGATAGTGACCTTTTTCATTACATTCATAGCAAGTGACCCCACTCCTATCTCAAGGCCTATCTTCACTCTTTGGTGCTCTAGGTTGTCGTGCATTAACCAAGTGCAATTTCAAATCAGCAAACTCTGCCATCAATTGGGAGATATTATGATCTAACTCAGAGGACTTTGGTACCTGAGGAGTGCCCATTACCTCCACCTTAAAAGTTGAAGCTATTGAAGACACAAAAGAGGATTCGATCTTTAGAGAAGCTTCTTTCTTGGTTGCAATGCGAAGTGCCTCCACGTATGTTGTTGGATCTTTACTCATTACTTTTGAGCGAAGACGAGGCTCCAAAGCCATAACAAATTTGCTCATCTTTAAGTGCTCCATCCCTGAGAGACTTTGAGGGGCCGATGATGCAGATGCCACAGCTCGCAAAGCTGCCCTTTCATACTTTGTCCATAAAGTTTTATATCGGATTGCCAACGCAGAGACCAACTCACCCTTTCCTTGATAGAATGGGTCCAACTGCAACATCAAAGCATTTGGTGACTCCACTGCCCCAAATCTCTGCTTCATTGCTACCACCACTTAGTCCCAGTCCTCCTTGGTAGAGTCCGGCAAGGTCTCATGCCAACTCAAGGCTACACCTTCAAGAAAATCAAGCAAAATCTCCGCCCGATCCTTCATGGACCATCCAGAAAGCCGGCATCCTCGAACAAAATCCCGAAGATAAGACTCCGGGTCTTCCCCTTGGGTCCCTCGAAACACTGGAATCTTCACCATGATGAAACACAAAAAGGAAACACCAAGATCCAAATAATATCCCAAACAAGATCCGAACAAGATCCCATAGAGCCTTAGTATACCAAGACCAACTTATTATGCATAACCACTTGTTGAAAACCCTCCACAATGTGATCCTCAACAAAATCTTCAAAATAAGTGACCAACCAGCACCATGAAAACATTGTGTATACATGCATTCTAGAATCACCCTTCTCACAATAGGAAGTGCACATAAAAGCTTCAAGATATTGTACTCTTCATCATTTTCATAGCAAAAGAAGTTGAAAGCATTGAGAATCACCACTCCATCGTTATAGTCAAAAACTACCCAAAGACTCAACTCTTCTTCACACCAAGCTGCCAGTGCATGGAACAATCCCCAATCTATCATTGTGCCTACTGCCGGCATTGTCAAATCACCAACATATTCAACAATGCAAACATAAAGGATATGATCATGGTGACTGTGCGAAGGAGCGGGAGAGGGGGGGACGAGCGAGAGGTGGGGGGGACGAGCGGGAGGCGGGGGGGATCCTGGCGACCGCGGCCGCCAGGGGGAGCTGAGCGGGAGAGGGGGGGGAGGCGAGAGGCGGGAGGGGGGGGAGGCGAGGGGGGGGGCATCTTGGCGGCCACAGCCGCCAAGGGGAGGGGAGCGGGAGAGGGGGGGACGAGCGAGAGGGGGGGGACCTCAGGGGGGTCACTATGTATAAACCCTCTATATCACGTGCGTTCAAGGCCTATATTTCAAATCCCTTATCTGTAAATTTTTTCATTAATAAAATATACCCCTTTTCTATACAAATCTGTAAATTTTTTCCAAAACTATTTTAAATAGTCCCTTATGTATATTTATTTCTGTAAATTTTAGAAATAAAAAATATCCTTCTGTTGAACTCACGTGATAGGGTTACATATGATGAGTGACCCCCCCGAGGGGGGGATGAGCGGGAGGGGGGGCATCCTGGTGGCTACGGCCACCAGGGGGAGGCGAGCGGGAGAGGGGGGAGGCGAGAGGCGAGAGGGGGGGAGGTGAGGGGGGGCATCCTGGCGGCTGCGACCGCTAGGGGGAGGGGAGCAGGAGAGGGGGGGACGGGAGGGGAGCAAGAGAGGGAGGGGAGGCGAGAGGTGGGAGGGGGGGCATCCTGGCAGCCACGGCCGCCAGGGTGAGGCGAGATGGGGGGTCTTGGCGGCCACGGCCACCAGGGTGAGAGAGAGAGGGTGAGAGAGAGAGGAGGGAGGGGAGGGAGAGAGAGTGGGGGAGGCGAGCGAGAGAGGGGGGGGAGGCGAGACGCAAGAGGGGGGGCATCCTAGCAGCCACGGCCGTGTAAAGAATAAGGGAGAGAGATAGGAGACTCAAGTTCAGCTTTCTTCACAACACACAAAAGAGAGAGGACACAAGGTTGGAGGGTGAAGCCTTTCTTCACTTTTGCACACAACAACAATACAATAGAAGAGGGAAATACCCTATATGTCAAAACCTAGAATACGTGGTTCATATGTGAACCCAAACCAAAAACATACGTGGTAGTCTAACTACACCACGAGTACAACTAACATAGGCGGTGACATAAATGATAGTCATCCAAGAGATATATTGGGGGTAGAGCTTGATATCTCAACACTCCCCCTCAAGCTCAAATCCATCTCACGTACACCAAGCAAGCTCCTAAATTTGCGAAGCTTCTCGGTACCCAATGCCTTCGTAAAAATATCAGCCACCTGCTCCTCAGTGCTGACATAGATAAGATCAATCTCACCAGCTAGAACCTTCTCTCTCACAAAGTGATAATGCACCTCAATGTGCTTCGTTCTAGCATGATAAACTGGGTTATTAGCAAGCATGATGCTGCTAATGTTGTCACAATGAATGACAACTGCTGCATGAATTGACTGTCCCATATCTGCAAGTAGCTTCCGTAACCAAGCTACCTCACATGCAGCCATTGCTGCACCCCTGTACTCAGCCTCTGTGCTCGACAAGGCAACTGTTGGCTGCTTCTTGCTGCTCCAACTGATGGCACCGCTCCCAAGGGAAAACATAAAACCACTAGTAGATCTCCTGTCTGAGACACTACCAGCCCAATCAGCATCTGTGTATCCATGTACCTGTAATGCACACCCAGCTTCATAAAACAGTCCATAATGCAATGTGGACTTCACATACCGCAGTATGCGCCTAGCCGCATCCAAATGTGGCTTCCTCGGTGCCTGCATAAACTGACTTACCAGCCCCACAGCATAGCTCAAATCTGGTCTGGTTATAGTCATGTAAATCAAGCTACCTACTATGCACCTGTACATAGTAATATCTTCAAGAAGCTCACCTGTCTCTGCATTGAGCTTCACATTCTGCTCCAATGGAATAGAAATAGGCTTACAGCTTGTCATCCCATATTTGGGCAGCATGTCCAAACCGTATTGCCTTTGCAACAGCCATATCCCACTCGGGGATCTAATAACCTCAATGCCCAAGAAGTAACGCAGCTCTCCCAAATCCTTCATCTCAAATTTTTGCTTCAACAGCAGCTTCACTTCATTAATGTCTGCATCACTATCACCTGTAATAATCAAGTCATCAACATAGATGACTATAAGCACAATCCCTCTGTTTGTCCTTTTCACATAAAGTGAAAAATTTGAATTGGAAATCTGAAATCCAATAGTGACAAGATATTGCCCTATCTTGTCTGACCATGCCCTCGGCGCCTGTTTTAAGCCATACAAGGCTTTGCGCAACCTGCATACAAAATCGGGGTGTAAATTATCCTCATAACCTTCTGGCTGCATCATATAAACCTCTTCCTACAAATCACCATGCAAGAAGGCATTTTTCACATCCATCTGATGCAAAGACCATCCCTTTGCAGCAGCCATAGCAATTACTGCTCTCACAGTTGCCATCCTTGCAACTGGGCTGAAAGTTTCCTCATAGTCAATTTCATATGTCTGTGCAAAACCTTTGGCAACCAATCTTGCCTTGTACCTGCTAACAAACCCATCAGCATTGTGCTTTACTTTGTAAACCCACTTGCAGCCAATAGCCTTCTTATCATGAGGCAAAGGCATCAAATCCCAAGTGTGGTTTGCATCCAAGGCAGCCATCTCTTCATCCATAGCTGCTTCCCAATTTTTATGCCCTGCTGCATCCTCAAAACATGTGGGCTCTGGCTCCTCTAGAACCTTGACCATATAAGCATAGTGATGTGCTGTATACCCATCATATCTCAGCCTGTCAACTGGATACTTAATACGAGTGGACCTCCGTACAACTGGATCAGTTGTAGGAGTCTTTAAATCATGCCTGCTTTTCCTTGCACTAGGTGTAACAACAGAAGGAATCCCAAGTTCCTCATCAAGGCTCATTTCAGAGCCGCTTGACTCTCCATCAACATGAGAGCTACCAGCAGACACATCAAACACTGGAGCATGGTCTACTTTTTCTTTTCCCTTATGTGATACCTGCACAACACTATCAGGGCTGCCATGTGACGATTCACTAGATCTCAATCTCCCTGTCCATGCATTAGATCCACTAGTAGAGGACTCTCTGGGTCCACTCAAGGCTTGAGATTGCTGCTCTGCATTTATTGCAGCATTCCCATTTCCTGCATCTGCATCTCCTACCATAACAGTTGGTGCATACCAGCTGCTCATTTCATCAAAAACAACATCTCTGCTCACTTGCATTTTGCGGGTGGAAGGGTTATAACAGCGATACCCTTTCTGGTGCAGAGCATATCCAATAAAGATGCATTTTTCTGCCTTTGGATCCAGCTTTGTTCTCTTCTCATCAGGAACATGAACATAAGCTATGCAACCAAATACCTTCAAGTGAGAAATATCTGGTTTTTGGCCTGTATACATTTCTTCAGGCATCATGCCATGGACAGCTGCAGTGGGGGTTCTGTTCATAATATAAACAGCAGTTGCTACTGCTTCAGCCCAAAAATAATCAGGCATGTTTTTCTCATTTAGGATTGCCCGTCCTACTTCTGCAATATGCCTGTTCTTCCTTTCTGCAACCCCATTCTGCTGAGGGGTAGACCTGCATGAGTACTTCCTTTGAATTCCTTGTTCTTTCAGATATTCACAAAATTCTTCTGAAAAGTACTCTCCCCCTCCATCAGATATTAGCACTTTAATATGCACACCTTTCTCTTTTTCAACCATGGCCTTAAAAGCCTTGAAATGGCTGAACACTTCACTTTTGTGCTTCATAAAATAAATCCACACCTTCCTAGTGTAGTCATCAATAAACGTCACATAATAATGGCATCCACCAATAGAAGCAGCTTTGGTTGTCCAAACATCTGAATGGATCACTTCCAAAGGTCTTCTGCTCACCTTAGCATCTCTGTGCACTCAAATGCAAGTAAAATCACCCACAAAGGTTCCCACAGAGCTTCTCCTTCCTCCCACAGAGCTGCTGAGCTTCCAACATTCATGCACGCTCAGCTAAATCACCCAGGCTCTAATACCAGTTGAGAGTGCTCTTAACAGAAGCGGAACGGAAGAGGGAGAGAGAGAAACAAGGAGCCACACAAGTTTTTGGTGGGTGTAGAACACCCTGATATTATTTTACATTCATTTATATATGTGTTTGAGTATTGTACATAACTGGGGTAAAGGCACAGTGACCTTTAACCCCCACACATATTGCCAAAAGAAATCTACATCATGAGCTTGATAAGTACCTTAAAGGAGCAGGAAAAATAATAGCCAAGGAAATTATTATTCATTGTCTGTGCTGACTCCAAGTAATACACCACCACCAAAGCATGTCCTCCTTGTAGCTATTTTCCTCCTTTGGGTTTCTGTGAGGAGGTCATCTAACATTGTTTTCAAATAGAACAAAAGCATACCAAAGTCTTTTGGGTATGCTATAGATTTGCATCAGTAGGTGGATCAATGTACAGAGCTTTGGGGCTAGATTTCATAATCAGCTCTTAGTTGTGTCTACATCGCACTTAAATAGGGAGAGAGTTCATTGAGCCCAACCTTCTTATTCTTCAGTCTCATGTTAGTTGTCTAATCATAATCTTTCATCTCACATTAGTTGTCTAATCAAAATCTTTTGTCTCACATTAGTTGACTAATTGAAATCTTTTGTCTCACATTAGTTGACTAATCAAAATCTTTCAATCTCACATTAGTGATCTAATCGAAATCTTTTGTCTCACATTAGCTATCAAATTGAAATCTTTCATCTCACATTATGGTCCTTGGCATGTCAAAGGACACTATCTAGTCACATAGCTGAGAAAACATTGCCCTTGAGTAAACTCTGGAGAAGATTAACAATTCAATAGATTATACACAGATTACATCTCAAAGACTCCTTTCCTTGAGAGTACATCTCAAGGACTCCTTTTCTTCAGAGGGTTGGTTCCACATTGCTTTGAGTAGGTCTCCGTGTTGAGCTTGGCCCTCCTTGCTTCTTTCTAGAATGGGGCTAGTTCCTTCCTTCAGGGGCCCATCCCCTCCCTTCATGCTGCTTCCTCTTTCCTTGATTTGATCTTCCTAGTGGTTGCAGGCTTGGCCCTTCTTGCTCCTTTCTTGAAGGGGGCTGGTTCCTCCCTTCAAGATCCTCTTCCTCGTAGTTAGGCTCAGTCTTGGCCTTCTTTAATTTGAGATCCTTGTCTTTTGTATGTTTTTCCCAAATGGCAAATTGAGCTGTAGCATCCACTTTTTTGTCGTACATAACTGTAGGAGGAAGGCACATTTTATCTATCCATGACCTGGACAATGAAAAATGGCATTCTCTACATAGCGATTTTGTATTCACAAACACCCCAAAGAAAAAACCGTGCACAGGGCGGTAGCACGAAGTCCATGGGATCATGCATTTATCTATCATGGGGATATGGTAGACCATGCATTTTGGACCCTGTTGTATAGCAGGATAGGCATCTGATTTAACTATTTCAGAAGTCAATACCACAGTCTTTCTTTGTACATGATGAAGTTGCTTCTTGATTCCTTCCTCCCTCATCCTAAGGTTGCGGATGTTCTCCTTCATCTCCTCCACTCTTTGCTCACTCTGTGCAATAGCTTCATCTAAATCCCTCAACATCTGTTGAAGCGGCTTAAATTGCTCAAAAACATCAACATGGTCCATTTCCAAGACTTCCACTATAGTTTGGAAATCTCTCAGGATGACGTACTACTTTTTAAAACTGTCGAAAGCCATGGCAAGCTTGTGCGTGGCCCTATTGTATTCTTGTTGTTTGTAGGGTCTTATAGCTTGCTCTTCGGACTTCCAATAGTGTTTCAAAAAAACAACCCTCACCATGGCTACTGCAACTTGCTCCACCATGGCTGCCCTCTGCATCCTTCCCAACCTGGAGAGCCGCCTCGTTGTCTTCTCTACCCTGCCCCATCCCTCTTGGCCTTGAAGCTCTCTAGTAGTTCCTGCATCACCTTTCAGGTTTCTGCATTCTCCCTTTTCAGCTCCTCCATCATTTGGTCTTTTTCAATGCTCAATGTGGTGTACTGTCTGACTACAGAGAATGCTGTGAACATCTTCACGAAGGCTCTTGGAAGAGACTTGCTGGAGAGGCAGGATGTGGACTACATGATGTGAGGATGTGGATCAAGGATATCCACAAGGAGAGATGCGGATGAGAGGAGTGTTGACTATTCTAAGGGCACTCTCTATATAAGAGGCCTATCATGTGTTGTTGAATACACATTGCAAGAGATATAGATTTTCTATCTCCCTCTCATGTCTTATTCAGTGTGCTTTGAGCCTCAATAGTTCTTATGCTCATCTAGTCACACTCTCTCGGATCCCACTGAACCTCCTAGAGGGGCTCACCCTTCCAGAGCCAAAGGTGCCACTGGGAGGAGTCTTGCACCAATATGTAAGGAGGGTCGATAAATCCCTGGTGGGTAAGCTACCAATGAAGCAAATCCAAGCTCCCATCAATCTTTGGGTCACCCTCAATCACTATTAGAGAAGCCCTTGTTGCCCCACTCTGAAAAACCAGGCTCGATCATTGCCTTTCTTGATCATTATATGCAAGGGTACCCCTCTCCTGAAAAATTAACCCAGCCACTCGCCATTGGACCATCTTTGAAGCACTGTCGACCATGACTAGGAGATGATTGCATATGTCTCTCTTATCGCTACCCTACACCACAGAGATGAGAGAGAGCTCCCATCCACACCTTTGCCTCCATGGGGGAGCCTACTCCATGTCCCAAAAGAGCTGGTTGGCACTGTCCCACTGTGCCCAACCTATGTGAGTCCATTGCTTTAGCATGTGGCCATCATGATCCCAAATCTTAGTGTGCCAGATGAGGGGCTAGCGTTCAAACTCCTCCTTGAATCATGACCGAGAGCCCGGATGAGTCCTTCTGTCAGTCTCCACCAAACCGTGAAGAGGCTCCGCATCAATGGGGAGCCTTTTGCCATGAGAGGGGCCTTTGAGAAGGTCTAATAAGATTGATGCCACCTGTGTCTTTGTGTTGTCTAGTCGATAGGAGCATTGAGGCTATGTGGAGGACTCTAGAGCCACTGAAATGCCACCCGTCTGAGGCATTGAGGAGGCTAGCAGACCGTATGTGAAGCCAGTGAGCTTTCTCTGGTGGATTGGTGGCACAAGTGGAGCTTTGGACTAGATCACATGTTGTCTCTTTGATAGGCTGCTCATAAAAAGTGGCCAGTATATCAAATGGATGTTAAATCAGCATTCTTGAATGGTGACCTCAAGGAGGAGGTGTACGTGGCTTAGCCACCTGAGTTTGAGACCCCCCATTCTGAGAACAAGGTATGTAAGCTAAAGAAGGCTTTGTACCAGGTTGAAATAGGCCCCAAGAGCATGGTACCAATGGATAGACAAATTCTTTCATAAATTAAACTTCAAAAGATGTGCCTCAAATGCTAACTTGTATGTGTACAGGAAAGGTGGAAAAACTGCTATTATTGTTCTATATGTGGATGATCTAATTACAGGTGACTATGAAGACATGATCCAGCAGACTAGAAAGGGATTGAGCATGGAGTTTGAGATGACAGACTTAGGCTTGATGCACTACTGTTTTGGGGACTGAAGTCTGGCAAGAGCCAGGCAAGATCTTCATCTCTCAGCAAAAATATGCAAGGGAGATTTTGAAGGCATTTAGTATGTCCGAGTGCAAGGAGATAGCTACACCTATGGAGATAAATGCGAGGTTGTCTATGGAGGATGCCTCACCACCAACAGACATCAAGAGGTACAAGAATTTTGTTAGTAGTCTCATCTATATGTGCAACACTAGACCGGACATCAGTTTTGCTGTTGGCGTTTTGAGCAGGTTCTCCAATAAGCCCCGGGAGAATCATTGGAATGCAGGGATGTGGGTGCTCAGGTATGTGAAGGGCACTCTTGACTATGGCATCACCTATGGTACAGGAACTTCCTTGGCTAGTCATTGTGACTCAGATTGGGCTGGAGATGTTGATTCCAGGAAATCAATTTCTAGATATTGTTTCTCTATAGGTTCACGTATCTTCTCTTGGATCAATAAGAAACAACCAACAGTGGCATTATCTTCTACCGAGGCTGAGTACAAGGCAGCATGTCTTGGTGCATGTGAATTAGTGTGGTTAAGGAGGATCTTATGGCACATGGGAGTGCAAGAGGATGAGGCAACTGTGATGAGGTGCGACAATCAAAGTTGCATGGCCATTGCTAAAAATCTAGTGTTTCATGTGCGCACAAAATATATAGAGATTCAATATCACTATGTGCATGATTTGATCAAGGATGGGATAGTGGAATTAATCTACTACCCAACATACCAAAATGGAGCAGATATCTTCACCAAGGCACTCGAGAAGGATCAGCTTCAGGGTCATCTTCAAAGACTCGGCATTGGGCCAAGAAGGTAGTTCACCTACGGGTGGACATTGAGGGGGTGTGTTAGATATGCTCAATGCCCCACCCTCTTGGTAACCACTAGTGGTCCAAGGTGCTCAAGTTGTAAGGCCCCCATATGAGGAGAAGCCATGTGTGAGCCCGGGACACTGGATGGATCCTGACTTGCATGTCAGATGAGGTCTATCAATGAGACTGTTGATGGTAGAAAGGTGATTGTGTGGGGGCCCCTTATTCTTGCTAAGGCTTGGGGGCCAGCTGGCCCCCAACTAGGGGGTCCCAAGGGGGCCAATGGCCCCCCTGGTGGGGGTTCGGGGGTAGGAGCCCTTGAGGCAATGGTTAGGGAATATTCCTTGAATATTCCATGGATGACTAGTCGGTTCTGTTGAGATATCAAGCTCTACCCCCGATACATCTCCTGGATGACTATCATTTATGTCACCGCCTATATTAGTTGTACTCGTGGTGTAGTTAGACTACCACGTATGTTCTTGGTTTGGGTTCACATATGAACCACGTATTCTAGGGTTTGACATATAGGGTATTTCCCTCTTCTATTGTATTGTTGTTGTGTGCAAAAGTGAAGAAAGGCTTCACCCTCCAACCTTGTGTCCTCTCACTTTTGTGTGTTGTGAAGAAAGCTGAACTTGAGTCTCCTATCTCTCTCCCTTGTTCTTTACATGGTATCAGAGCCTTGTTCGTGGTAAGGAGCTCAAGAAAGCAAGCCAAGTTTGTGGTGTCCTGGTAAGAGGACCAGTGTTGCTTTCCTATTTCGAGTTTGGGAGCAAATCTCTGCAGGTAGCACAGCCAGAAGTGCAGGAGTGCACTGTTTCAGATTGAGAGGCCCTTCGTGGTGTCGCGAGAGCGCAGTATATGCTGCGGGCGAGGGCGAAGCCCTCGATGACTTTATTTTTTTGATTTGAGGCCGTTTCGGGGCCCGTTTTGAAGGCGCAAGTTCTTCGCAGGCACTCAGAAAAAGGCCCTGTTTTTCGCTGTGCGACCACTTGCGCGGCTAGTCAGTGGAAAGGTGCCACAGAAATTGCATCGTATGCCTGTGTGTGCAGAGATATTGGGAGTTGCAGATTCATGCCTGTTGCCTGTTGATGCAAAATCGTCACTAGGAAGTGACTGTGTGGTGAAATACCACTTTCGTCAGTGTTGCAGATCTGCCCCTGTGAGGCTTTTTGCAGAAGTTTTGCTATTTGCCCTTGTGAGGCATTTGCTGTGTTTACAGGTTGCTATTGCAATTCGTGATTTGTAAAATGTCTGAGAATCTGTCTACCATTGTCAGTGAGAAGCTTGACAAGAACAACTTCCAAGCATGGAAGTTCAGGATGACAAACTTCCTTATGGGAAAGGGAGTTTGGGAGTACATCAGTGGTGAAACTGCAGAACCAGTTTTGGGTGCTGCTCCCACTCCTGCTGAATTGAAGACCTTTAAAGAATGGCATGAAAAAGCCAGAAAATGCCTGTATTGGCTGTCTGTTAGCATTTCAGATTCTATGATTGTGCATATACAGGATGTAGAGACGCCTAAGGAGGCATGGGATACATTGGTGAAGCTGTATAGCACAAATACCAAAGCACGAAAGATGCAGCTAAAGCAGGAGTTGCACAATGTGCAAAGGAAAAATCTGAATATAAATGAGTATTCCTTGAAAGTGAAAGGCCTTGCAGATTCTCTTGCCTCCATTGGAGCACCTGTTGATGATGAGGACTTAGTGTCCGTGACCTTGAATGGTCTTGGGAAAGATTATGCACAGTTTCGGACATCCATTGGAGTCCGTGAAACATTTCCTGATTTTCAGGAACTTATTGCTCTCTTGCTGAGTGAAGAGCAAAGGAATGGTGGTTCAGCCACCTCAACTTCTCAAGAGACTGCTTTCTACTCGAATACAGGTAGAGGCAGAGGTAGAGGAAGAGGCCGTTTTGGTGGCCGTGCAGGAAATCAGAACCAACAGCAACAACAGGAAAACCAGTCCTATGGAGGAGGACGTGGTAGTTCTAGAGGCACGGGGAGCCAAAGAGGCCGTGGTTCATGGCAAAGGAACCAGCAAGTAAATAGCAGCACAGAATGCTATTATTGTGGAAAGCCTGGACACAAGGAGAATACATGCTATAAAAAGCAGAATGACATCAAAAGTGGGAAGTTGCAGCAAAGCAACTATGCATCATCAAGTGGGCATGGTGATGACAGAAATGAGCACCTTTTTGTGATGCAGCATATGGTTAACTCCATGTCAGGAGATGCTGCAGCCTGCAATGATGTTTGGTATGTTGATTCAGGTGCCTCTAACCACATGACCAGTCATGGTGAGTGGTTTCATGATGTTAAAAATTTGGATAAGCCAGGTTATGTTGAAACAGGTGATGATACTGGCGCACCCAATTACGCAGGTTGGTAAAGTGCCATTGGCTATGCAGGATGGCAAAACGAAGTACTTGGCAGATGTACTTCATGTTCCAAAAATCACTAAGAACCTGGTTTCAGTTGGCCAGATGGTTGAGCAAGGTCTGCAGGTTAGATTTAATCCTGATGGATGCTTTGTTGAGGACTTGAAAAATAAGTGCCGCTTGGTTGCGAAAGGCAACAAAAATGGCAGAATGTTCACCTTGGATGTTGATATGCCTGAGGTGAAAGCTGCTATGTTTGCACATGGGAGAGGTGTCATTGCAGATATTGAGATATGGCACAAGCGCATTGGGCACGTGAATATACAAAGGCTGAAATCTATGCAAACGAAAAACATTGTTGCAGGTTTGCCTAAATTCAGAGTTGAGGGAATGCAAAAGGTATGTGAAGCATGCCAAATGGGTAAGCAGGCCAGACATGCATTTCCCAAAAATGCTAAGGTGAGCAGAAGACCTTTGGAAGTGATCCATTCAGATGTTTGGACAACCAAAGCTGCTTCTATTGGTGGATGCCATTATTATGTGACGTTTATTGATGACTACACTAGGAAGGTGTGGATTTATTTTATGAAGCACAAAAGTGAAGTGTTCAGCCATTTCAAGGCTTTTAAGGCCATGGTTGAAAAAGAGAAAGGTGTGCATATTAAAGTGCTAAGATCTGATGGAGGGGGAGAGTACTTTTCAGAAGAATTTTGTGAATATCTGAAAGAACAGGGAATTCAAAGGAAGTACTCATGCATTTCTACCCCTCAGCAGAATGGGGTTGCAGAAAGGAAGAACAGGCATATTGCAGAAGTAGGACGGGCGATCCTAAATGAGAAAAACATGCCTGATTATTTTTGGGCTGAAGTAGTAGCAACTGCTGTTTATATTATGAACAGAACCCCCACTGCAGCTGTCCATGGCATGACACCTGAAGAAATGTATACATGTCAAAAACCAGATATTTCTCACTTGAAGGTATTTGGTTGCATAGCTTATGTTCATGTTCCTGATGAGAAGAGAACAAAGCTGGATCCAAAGGCAAAAAAATGCATCTTTATTGGATATGCTCTGCACCAGAAAGGGTATCGTTGTTATAACCCTTCCACCCGCAAAATGCAAGTGAGCAGAGATGTTGTTTTTGATGAAATGAGCAGCTGGTATGCACCAATTTTAATGGTAGGAGATGCAGATGCAGGAAATGGGAATGCTGCAATAAATGCAGAGCAGCAATCTCAAGCCTTGAGTGGACCTAGAGAGTCCTCTACTAGTGGATCTAATGCATGGACAGGGAGATTGAGATCTAGTGAATCGTCACATGGCAGCCCTGATAGTGTTGTGCAGGTATCACATAAGGGAAAAGAAAAAGTAGACCATGCTCCAGTGTTTGATGTGTCTGCTGGTAGCTCTCATGTTGATGGAGAGTCAAGCGGCTCTGAAATGAGCCTTGATGAGGAACTTGGGATTCCGTCTGTTGTTACACCTGGTGCAAGGAAAAGCAGGCATGATTTAAAGACTCCTGCAACTGATCCAGTTGTATGGAGGTCCACTCGTATTAAGTATCCAGTTGACAGGCTGAGATATGATGGGTATACAGCACATCACTATGCTTATATGGTCAAGGTTCTAGAGGAGCCAGAGCCCACATGTTTTGAGGATGCAGCAGGGCATAAAAATTGGGAAGCAGCTATGGATGAAGAGATGGCTGCCTTGGATGCAAACCACACTTGGGATTTGATGCCTTTGCCTCATGATAAGAAGGCTATTGGCTGCAAGTGGGTTTACAAAGTAAAGCACAATGCTGATGGGTCTGTTAGCAGGTACAAGGCAAGATTGGTTGCCAAAGGTTTTGCGCAGACATATGGCATTGACTATGAGGAAACTTTCAGCCCAGTTGCAAGGATGGCAACCGTGAGAGCAGTAATTGCTATGGCTGCTGCAAAGGGATGGTCTTTGCATCAGATGGATGTGAAAAATGCCTTCTTGCATGGTGATTTGCAGGAAGAGGTTTATATGATGCAGCCAGAAGGTTATGAGGATAATTCACACCCCGATTTTGTATGCAGGGTTGCGCAAAGCCTTGTATGGCTTAAAACAGGCGCCGAGGGCATGGTCAGACAAGATAGGGCAATATCTTGTCACTATTGGATTTCAGATTTCCAATTCAGATTTTTCACTTTATGTGAAAAGGACAAACAGAGGGATTGTGCTTATAGTCATCTATGTTGATGACTTGATTATTACAGGTGATAGTGATGCAGACATTAATGAAGTGAAGCTGCTGTTGAAGCAGAAATTTGAGATGAAGGATTTGGGAGAGCTGCGTTACTTCTTGGGCATTAAGGTTATTAGATCCCCGAGTGGGATATGGCTGTTGCAAAGGCAATACGGTTTGGACATGCTGTCCAAATATGGGATGACAGGCTGTAAGCCTATCTCTATTCCATTGGAGCAGAATGTGAAGCTCAATGCAGAGACAGGTGAGCTTCTTGAAGATATTACTATGTACAGGCGCATAGTAGGTAGCTTGATTTACATGACTATAACCAGACCAGATTTGAGCTATGCTGTGGGGCTGGTAAGTCAGTTTATGCAGGCACCGAGGAAGCCACATTTGGATGCGACTAGGCGCATACTGCGGTATGTGAAGTCCACATTGCATTATGGACTGTTTTATGAAGCTGGGTGTGCATTACAGGTACATGGATACACAGATGCTGATTGGGCTGGTAGTGTCTCAGACAGGAGATCTACTAGTGGTTTTATGTTTTCCCTTGGGAGTGGTGCCATCAGTTGGAGCAGCAAGAAGCAGCCAACAGTTGCCTTGTCGAGCACAGAGGCTGAGTACAGGGGTGCAGCAATGGCTGCATGTGAGGTAGCTTGGTTACGGAAGCTACTTGCAGATATGGGACAGTCAATTCATGCAGCAGTTGTCATTCATTGTGACAACATTAGCAGCATCATGCTTGCTAATAACCCAGTTTATCATGCTAGAACGAAGCACATTGAGGTGCATTATCACTTTGTGAGAGAGAAGGTTCTAGCTGGTGAGATTGATCTTGTCTATGTCAGCACTGAGGAGCAGGTGGCTGATATTTTTACGAAGGCATTGGGTACCGAGAAGCTTTGCAGATTTAGGAGCTTGCTTGGTGTACATGAGATGGATTTGAGCTTGAGGGGGAGTGTTGAGATATCAAGCTCTACCCCCGATACATCTCCTGGATGACTATTATTTATGTCACCGCCTATATTAGTTGTACTCGTGGTGTAGTTAGACTACCACGTATGTTTTTGGTTTGGGTTCACATATGAACCACGTATTCTAGGGTTTGACATATAGGGTATTTCTTCTATTGTATTGTTGTTGTGTGCAAAAGTGAAGAAAGGCTTCACCCTCCAACCTTGTGTCCTCTCACTTTTGTGTGTTGTGAAGAAAGCTAAACTTGAGTCTCCTATCTCTCTCCCTTGTTCTTTTCCACCAACTAGGTTGACTGGTCGGCTCCACCAACTAGGTCGACTGGTCGACTCCACCGACTACGTTGATTCGACTACCGCCCTCATAGCTATAAAGAGGTGACCACCCCAGTCCATTGTATTGGACCAGTTCAGATCAGATCAGATCTTCTAGCTAGTAGCTCTTCACCTAGTATTTGTCTAGATTGCCATCTAAGCTCCACTATGGGAGTGCACGGGTGGACAAAGCCATCATCTGTACAACATCAGTATTGAAGGAAAAGTTTGTTCCTCTCCAGTTTGTTGTGTACTCTCTATTCTTTGTTCAATCTCTGTTCCATTGCGCTATGTAATTTAACAAACCCATGGCATGAGTTCCTCAGGCTTTGCGATTTGCGTCACTTCATCGTCCATAGAATAATTAAGGGACTCTGTGATGATGCGGCACCATGCCTAAAAATTGAGGAGGATGGGATGGGCAGCTAGAGTCTGGAGGTTAGAGAGGCAGAGGAGAGATGTAGTTGTAGAGCCATTTGTTAAGGCCCTCCTTTTTGGCTCTCTTATCTTCCAGCTCCTTTTGCATCATTGATAGCTCCTTCTCTACAATTCTCACTTCTTCAACCCTATCTTGGAGCTCCTTCATGCACTTCTCTTCTTCTTGTCTTCTATGCCTTTTCCTCTCGACCATTTTTAAAGTGGCCTTAGTTTGCTCTTGTGCCTACAAGGCCCTCGCTTGTGCCTCCTCTATCTTGGCTTCTGCACCTTCCCTGGGAGTGTTCTCAAGTTGCATTGCCTTTGTTGTATCAGTGGCTATCTCTTGTAGAAAATTCACCTTGTGATACATCTTCTTATTGTATTGCTCCAAAATCCCTTTGAGGGTAGATGTCATTAGCTGCATTGCAACTCCAGTAGACTGAGATGACAATTGGAATCTGCCATCCATGCAATTCTTCATGGTTGGTTAACATGCTCTTGGAGATCGCCCTTGAGAAAGATACATCACGTCATGTCAGTTGCTCTACTATTGCTTGAACCTACTAGGACTTCACAGTTCCTCTCATATCTCAAAAGAAGTGAATGGTCTTCTTCACAGCACATCTTGGAGGTCTATTGGCAAGCTAGAAAGCTTGAATCCACCATCTTTATAAATCTAAGCATGTGGTTATACAACTAGAATATCTTGTCTCTTCCCCTGCTTCTCAAAAAAGTGTGCCTCCAAAATTTTCTAGAGCATTTTCAATCATGCTTTGAGTGATGGTAATCTTCTGACCTTGATAGACTAGTTGCCCCTCCTTCACGTTCACCTCTTGTACCAACCTAGTGAAGTTTTTGAGAGCATCCAAATTGGGCTTTTGAAGAGCAAGAGAGGAGCTCCCATATGTCAAGATTTCAAGATCAAGGGAGGAGAGGCTCTCACACTATGCTGCAAAGGGGGAGGAAAGATTATGTGAGGAGCTCTTTGACTATGCAGGGTCCATTATGAGAGGGGATAGAAGTTGCTAGAAGAGTGCAAGGGAGATAGAAATGTTCAAGTGGGATAGAAGATGTCTGGCAGTTACTAGCCACCACATTGGCCTGCAATTACTCACCTTCCAGCTACCACCACCGGGCTTGCATACATGATTACTAGGAGTGTAGTAAATTACCAGTCACCGGGCTTGCATGATCAGGAGAGCAATAGAGTGCATGGTAATGAGGGATTAGAGGTGATTAGTATTCATGATTTACTTTTGTGGGAATTACTACCCGGTGCTGGTGGCTCTCATCAGCCACATCTTTCATGGCTATGATTCCATCAAGCTGTTAAAATTACCAGCTTCTACTGCTCACCCACCGGGCTTAAGCATGCATGATCACTAGGAGTGCAGTAAAGATTACCAATCACTGAGCTTGCATGCTCAGTAGAGTACTGAAGTGCATGGTAATGAGTGATTACAGCCACATCTATCATGGCTATGATTCCATTGGGCTTACAATTAAAATTACCAGCCATTACGGTGGCACCACTGGGCTTAAGCATGCATGATCACTATGAGTGCACTCAAAATTACCAGTCACCGGGCTTGCATGCTCAATAGAGTACTAGAGTGCATGATAATGAGTGATTAGAGGTGATTAGGCTTCATGATTTACTTTTGTGGGAATTACTACCCAGTGGTGGTGGCTCTCATCAACCATGTCTACTATCATGGCTATGATTTCACCAGGCTGGCAGTTAAAATTACCAGCCACCGCTCACTGGGCTTAATCATCGGGCTCACATGCTCAAAAGAGTACTAGAGTGCATGGTAATGAGTGATTAGAGGGAGATTAGAGGTGATTAGGCTTCATGATTTACTTTTGTGGGAATTACTTCTCGAAGGTGGTGTCTCTCATCAGCCATGTTTGTTGTGGCTACGATTCCATCGACGAGGTGGCAGTTAAAATTAGGAGCCACTGCTCACCCACCACCGAGCTTAAGCATGCATGATCACTACAAGTGCAATAAAAATTACCACTCACTAGGATGCTTAGTAGAGTACTAGAGTGCATGGTAATGAGTGATTATAGCCACATCTATCTGGTAATGAGTGCATGGTAATGAGTGATTATAGCCATGTCTATCATGGCTATGATTCCACCGGGGTGGCAGTTAAAATTACCAAGCACCGTAGTGGCCTACTCACCCACCACCAGGCTTAAGCATGCATGATCACTATGAGCGCCATCAAAATTATAAGTCACCAAGCTCACATGCTCAATAGAGTACTAGAGTGCATGGTAATGAGTGATTAGAGGTGATTAGGATTCATGATTTACTTTTGTGGGAATTATTGCCCAGTGGTAGTGGCTATCATTAGCCACGTCTATCATGGCTACAATTTCACCAAGCGGGCAGTTAAAATTACCAGCCACTGATCACCCACCATTGGGATTAAGCATGCATGATCACTACGAGTGCAGTAATAATTACCAATCACCGGGCTCGCACGCTCAAAAGATTACTAGAGTGCATGGTAATGAGTGATTAGAGGTGATTGGGCTTCATGATTTACTTTTGTGGGAATTACTTCCTAGGGGTGGTGGTTCTCATCAGCCACATCTATCATGGCTACAATTCCACCAGTGGGGTGGCAGTTAAAATTAGGAGCCACCACTGGGCTTAAGCATGCGTGATCACTACAAGTGCAGTAAAAATTACCACTCACTAGGATGCTCAATAGAGTACTAGAGTGCATGGTAATGAGTGATTACAGCCACGTCTGTCATGGTAATGAGTGCATGGTAATGAGTGATTACAACCATGTCTATTGTGGCTATTATTCCCACCAGGCTGGTAGTTAAAATAAATAGCCACCGTAGTGGCCTGCTCACCCACCACCAGGCTTAAGCATGCATTATCACTATCAGTGCAGTAAACATTACCAGTCACCAGGCTTGCATGCTCAATAGAGTACTAGAGTGCATGGTAATGAGTGATTAGAGGAAGCCTAATCTACTTTTGTGGAAATTATTGCCCTGTAGTGGTGGCTCTCATCAGCCACATCTATCATGGCTATGATTCCACCGGGTTGGTAGTTAAAATTACCAATCACCACTTAGACACCACCGGGCTTAAGCATGCATGATCACTATGAGTGCAAAAAAAATTACTAGTCACCAGGCTCACATGCTGAGTAGAGAACTAGAGTTCATAGTAATGAGTGATTAGAGCTTCATGATTTACCTTTGTGGAAATTACTACCCGGTGGTGGTGGCTCTCATCAACCACATCTAATGTGGCTAAGATTCCATCGGGCTAGCAATTAATTACTAGCCACTGGAGTGGCCTGCTCACCCTCCACATGGCATTTGCTTCATGATTACCAGCCTGTCTGGGGTGGTGCCTAGTAAGATACCACTATAGTGGCCTAGAATTAATATGGATGGAACCCTGGGCTCTAGCCACCATCGTGGCTCAAACTTTATAATATATAAGATCCGTGGCATTTGGCATTTTACTACATTTCTCTCATTTGCCCCTGGTCTACTACTTTGCTCCACACCCCTCCTCCATCTCTTTTCTGCCCCTGCTCTACTTTGCTCCACGCTCCCTCCTCCAACTCTCATCACTCATCTACTCCCCTACTCATCTGTTGCTCACCCACTCATCTTCACCATGGCTACTACCACCCCCCCTCAATGCTCTAAGATCCCAATGTCATCTGCCTTCTCATATAAGGTGATTGCCTTCCACTCACCTAGAGTAGAAATGCTGGCACTCGTATTTAAGGTACCCCCTAGATGTTGACAAAGGCCTCAGTATTTCTAGAGCAAAGTACTCTCGACTTGTTGGGGGGGTCGTAATCTAAGTCCCTCCAATGTGCATGGTCTTTGGCCTCTCCATCGTATCCTCCTTTAGCTCCCTAAAAAATTTTAATGCAACAAGCTAAATTGGAAAAAATATTGAGTTGTACAAATTCCCTTAGAATGCGAGGCTCTTAGCAATAGCTAGATGTAATCTTTTGGCCTCTAAGGCTCTCAACGATCTTTTAGCTCACTGGATGTAATGTTTTGGTCTCTAATGCTCTCAGCAATTGCTGAGTTTTTATTACATTTATGTTATCTTTTTTTGTTCAATTTGAAGCCCTCAGTATGCACTATTGTTAACTTTTATATTTGAATGGTTATGGTCGCTAGCTGTAATCTTTTGGCATTTAAGGCTCTCAGCAATTGCCATGTTTTTATAAATGTAAGATCCTTTGTTCGTTCAATTTTTGCTCGGTATAAGTTGTTAGCTTTTATATAACTTGTTATTGGACATAGATGTACATTGTAATCTCTTTTGCTCAATTTTCACTTGATAAATTGTACTTTTGCCCTCATTTATATTTACTATAAGAAGGACTAAAATGCCAGTAAATCAAGACTACAATTTCCTTGGTTTATGACCAAAATAGTCCTAAAATAACTCTAATGACCCACCTTTGTGGTTGCATGGAGATACATCTAGAAAAATACAATTAAACTTTCACAAAACTCTATTGATGATATTGCCCTTTACGGGTCCCCTCTAAGGGCAAGGGCATTATACAATATCCAAGATGCCACTGGATAGAAATGGCATGAGGATATGGCCCTTCTTCCTAAAGGGGTCCCCTCTAGGGCCATATCGTCAATTGCATTTTTCTTGGTTGCACAATGGAATACATTTTCCTTAGTACACAAATATATAACTTTAAGAACCAACACATTGGCTATCATAGATCTCCTTCTATTTGCCAGTGCACTGGTCATCATAAACCTCCTCCTATAATATGTAAAAATAGGTAACGGAGCTATAACTCCAAGAACCATCGTGTTGGTCTCTCCAAGAGAACCTTGAATTTTGGGCAATGATAGGTCGTTAGGCCAAAGACTACATTGAGACAATGCTCAAAATGATAGATTGTGTCTCATTATTATGCCAAAAACTAGTGTGGTGATCTCTCCAAGCCAACCTATGATTTCCATGGACAAAGATGCGGCAAAAGGCTGCACTATGATAGGTGGTCAGGGCTGCACTACAATGGTATTCAAAATGATAGATTTCATCTCCTTATTATGCCAAGAATGAGCGCGGTGGTCTATCAAAGCCAACCTTTAATTTTATGATCTGCATGGGTGCGGTGCCCAGTGACATGTGGCAAAGCTATGCAAAAGGTTGCGTGATGATAAGTGGTCAGCTGGCTCAGCTGTGGTATGCGAAGCAATGCAGAGATGTTGTGTGTCAAGCTATGAGGTGTTCAGAATAAATAGATTACATCTCATTATTACGCCAATGCGCCATTATGACATCCAAAAAATTTCCAGCGAGAGCACGAATCCATGCAAAATTCAAAATTCAAATATTCACCTAGGAGGGCATCATGTCGAGGCCCCAAAATGGCCCCGAAAATAGGTTCATGATTGGATACACCCAAGCAAATGTTGACCCCATTGGGCTATTTAAAGGTAGGTTTTGTAGCATGATCTCCATAAATGGCAATTTGAAACACACAACTTTTTTAAATTTTAAAAAAATTCACGTGAAAATTCACAAAAGGAGTTTCAATTCTATATTCTAGCACTTTCTCCAAGGAGGCAATGCTAACCAGATGCACAAGTGTGTGTGAGCACTCCTAGTATAGTTATAAAGCAAGCACTTTTAAGAAAGCAAATAGACTTTTAAAGGAAAAGTAAACGATTCTTTAAAGAGCAATGGAAGGTTAAAAGATAGGATGATCTCCATAAATGGCAATCTGAAGCACACAACTTAATTAATTTGTTTAAAAATGACATGCGGGAATTCACAAAAGGACTACTTCTAAGGACGCAGTGCTAACAAACCCTCGGCTCCAAATTACCCAAAAAAAGCTCCATATACCCTTAGGAGAAAAACTCCCATAGAGCCAAAAATATTTATAAGACATTTCAAATGAAACATGTAGTGTTTTATTTTAGGTAGGCGCCATCATGCCATTGAGTGAAATTTTGTGCCCTCTCTCAAATTTTCTTCTTCTTTTATTCTTTCTTAGGCTTTCTGGTCCTCACATTGGTTAGAAAGATGAGGTCAAACAACATGTTGTATGTCTATTGGGCTCTTAGAATCTGGACTCCGAACCCTTTCTTTCCTTATGAAGAAGGAAGCATCCCATAGACTGCCTAAGTCTCTATCAACAATTAGAGCTTTCTTGCTCAAAGCCATTTATCATGGCATCCATTCAAAGATCACATACACCATATCAAATCATTTAATTTTCATCATTGGTGCAAATGGCTTAATCGCATCATGGCTTTGAAGTTGTTTCTACAATGAGGGTACATTGTCTATAGAGCAGTGCACAATCTAGGTAATACTCATGGCCAACTACCTTAAGATGTCTAAAAAGAGTATGATCTTGGGATGTCGAGGAAGCATGTGCATCTTAGATTCTTGGAAGGTGCCAACGAAAGACTTCACCTCATGAAACCAAAGCTCATGGACTATTACAGATTGTTTGGTGTGATCAAAGGCTACGATGGTGTTTTTCACCTGGCCTCTTTTGTGTGCAAAACTAAGAGGCTTGAACCCATCTTACACCACGATGCCGTCTCTTCTTCCATGTAAATAATAAGCCATCAATCTAAGCCACCTGATGAGCATGCTATGCCCTTTGTTTTTCAAGTTTAAAATTTATCGTGCATCTTAAGTCATTTTACAGGTAAAAGCTCTACTATATGTTCAATTCGACCTTGTTGAACAGTCTATGAAAGGCACATCGAATGTTATGTTGAAATGTCTTATTGTTTTTGGAGAGGAAGTGCACCAACTCTCACCCACACAAATGTGTGGTTATGTGCTAAACGCAAAGTGTTCTATGTAGAGTGCAAATTGCTTTCCAAATAACCATAATAGAATCTAGTCTTATTTTCACTATTCAATTTCAAGCTCACTTGTGCAAAGGACATAGTGGAATATTCTTTCAGTTTGTTGTCTCAATATAGTCTTTTGTGTGCATTGTAGGGCAAGTTGAAAATGCCAGTAGTAGCGCACCCATACGAGTGTGAAGATAGTGGGAGAGAGGGAAGGAGTCTCACTTGAGCTTTCTCACAATCACAATGGGGGAATACACACAAAGGTGGAGGCTGAAAACAGTTTTCCTCTTCTTTTTACTCTCTTGAACATGCCTAGGAAAAGGTTTCCTTGCCTGTTTCCCAAATTAACAGGCTTCACAAACCTTGTGCATTTCTGCAACCTTGAATTTAGGCAGTCCTGCAATAATATTTTGGGCTTGCATTGATTTAAGTTGTTGTATATTAACATGACCAATGCGTTTGTGCTAGATATCAATATTTGCAACTACACCGGTCCCATGTGCAAACATTGCTGCACTCAATTCAGGCATGTCCGCATCCAACGTAAACATCCTGCCCTTCTTCTTTCCTTTTGCTATCAAGCGACCATTATTTTTCATATCCTCAACAAAGCATCCATGAGGATTAAATCTGACTTGCAAGCCCTGCTCAACCATCTGACCAACAGAAACCAGGTTCTTGGTGATGTTCGGGACATGAAATACATCAGACAACTATCTCTGCACACAGGCATACGATGCAATTTCTGCGGCAACTTTTCACCGACTAGCCGAGCAGTGGTCGCACAGCAAAAACAGGGCGTTTTTCTGAGTGCCTGCGGAGAACTTCTGCCTCCAGAATGGGCCCCGAAATGACATTGAATCAGAAAAATAAAGTCATCGAGGGCTGCGCCCCATCGCGCAGCATATAATGCCCTCTCGCCACACTGCGAAGGGCATCTCAATCTGAGACAGTGCACTCTTGCACTTCCGGCTATGCTACCTGCAGAGATTTGCTCCCAAACTCGAAAAAAGAAAGCGACACTGGTCCTCTTACCAGGACACTGCGAACTTGGTTTGCTTTCTTGAGCTCCTTACCACGAACAAGGCTCTGATACCATGTGAAGATAGTGGGAGAGAGGGAAGGAGTCTCACTTGAGGCTTTCTCACAATCACAATGGGGGAATACACACAAAGGTGGAGGCTGAAAACAGTTTTCCTCTTCTTAGTTGTGAAAGCCAAAAGAACTCTAGTACAAAGAAATAGAAGAACCCTATATGTGGGTCTCAAACCAAACTCAACTAACTAAGGTGGCATACTAACTGAGCCACGAACTAGTGTAGATAAGGATAGCTGCCATCCAGCTATTATTCGTGGGCGGTGTACCAACCGCATCTGTAGCTAACAAGTCGGTGACATAAATGCACAACGGTCACCCTGGCATATCGCGAGTGGAGCTCGATATCTCAACAACGAGGTGACCAAGACACTGGGTGACCAAGATAAGAGTGGGTCCCCGCTGCCTCAATATGCACTTTTGTGCATTGTAGTGCAAGTTGAAAATGTAGTGGTGGTAGCGCACCCATATGAGGTGATCAAGATAAAGCCATGCATTGAAAGAGCCAAGAGCGCCCATATACTGGGTGACCAAGATAAGAGTAGGTTCCCGCAATAGCATTTTTGTTAGCAAAAGGCCTACACTTGCTCTGTTCCCTCGGTTTTCCCTGACAAATACGTTGACAATTTTCAACATATGTATGCTTGGTTAAAATCCAAGAAACTTGCTCTGCAAGCAAGCAAAGCGGGGCTTAGAGCTCTATTACTTTCCTTATTGATTGCCAGGTGCTCAATAGGCTCCCGATTCCTTTCAGTCCAGTGGAGGCTTCTTCCGCAATTAATAATCCCAACTTGAAGAGACTTGTCATCCCTCATGAAGTCTAGCATGTAGTTGGCTGCTTGCCAATCAGTGTGCGCATATCTTTCTTAGTGAACTGCCTCCAAACCATTGGCAATAGCACTAGCGATGGACAATCCATGATGAGAGAACAACCTTGCTTGCAACTTGGTGAGTGGAGAATTCCAATCAAAGCAAGGTTCTTCTTTGGGATGTGTGGTCTTAACCCATCTCACATATGTCCCACAACACTATGGGAGACACATCAGCATATTGTGCACACTTCCACCATTGAAAAACAGAGTGATGACCCAGAGCTCTTGGGTGTGTGAGTACCCCAATACTTGACAAATAGCTCTATGGACAACTATCATCGCTAGCTCATTCTTTAGTGCCAAATGAGCATGGGCATCATCTGTATTACTCTTCTTCCCAGCATAGCATGACTCTAGCACGATGTTAACCTAAGACCTAGAACACCCACAACTTGTATCCGGGATACCTTCCCTTCTCCTCCCTTGCCCACCAGTTCATGCAAGGTCAATGCTTCCAATGGAAATTGTACTATGTGGGAGCACATGTCGGTAAATGTAATACATATTTGTATCTGTGCTCTCCTTTAGCTTGGGTTGGATTGGAATTTGCTTCTAGACCACTAGCCATCTTGGTCATATGGACCAAGTCATTGGCTATTGCCTTTCCAATTGACCCTTTCTCCTTTAGGTTTTTTCTACAATTAGAAATCTATGATGCCTTCCATTCAGTTATCCAGAGTGCAAGCATGTCCTCTCCATTGACAAGTAAGGCTACATTGCTCACCTTTGCATATGATTCCCATTGTCCTACTCGATCTCCAAACACTTGAGGGATAAATTGATATCACTCTAACATCTGACCGTGCCATTGACCGCGACTGGGCCAACTCATTTGTATAAGGTCAAGTATTCGGGATATTATTTGATCACATAGAAATTTTGAGCTTACATAGGCATGGATTTCTTTGTCACTTAATCCTATCAAGTGTTCAATCATTGTCTTACGGGCAAGCATCTAAATCTCATTCTTCAACTGCTCTTGTGTTGCCATCAAAGATGCGTGTGTAGACATTGTAGTAATCTAGTGCATGCAACAATTGTTTTGTAAGTGCTCAAACTTCCAAATAAAGAAAATCTAAAATACACATGCAAATTTGCAATGCTGTTGTAAACTAAACCTCTTAAAAGCAACGTGCAACATGCAACATCATTAACGTTTCTAAATAACTTTCGATCCTTAGAATAAACTACTAACTTTTCAAAGTAATGGTATATTACATAATCTACTACTATATCAATCACTACATGATCTATATTATAGAGCAAATTTTGTAAAGTCACTATCAAGTGTTAATCTATCAGCTACTAGAGGTAAGAACATGAAACATATAGCAGCATCACATAACCAAGATGATCTAGATCAGCTTTTCCAATCACACATCCGGTTGGGAAGAGTTTTATCGGAGGAAATGACCAGCAAAAGCAGTCCATCATCTGGATAAAACCCAACTCTACTAACACCTATCTACATAGATAGATATGATATATAAGAAGAACGAAGCAAAGGAAACCGACTAGCAGATGATGCGAGCCATCACCCAGCTTCAATCTTTACTATTACACACATCAATTGAGGTGAGATGAATTTGATCGACCGAAGCGGATCATCTCTTGGCCTAATTGAGACATAAATAGACATCTCTCCCTCTCTCTCTTTAACTCTCCCTCTCTCTATTTTCCTTTCTCTCTTTTACTATCTCTCTTTCCTCTCTCTCTTTTACTCTCTCTCTCTCTCTCTCTCTCTCTCTCTCTCTCTCTCTCTCTCTTTCACTCCCTCTCTTTCCCTCTCTCAAATAGCCTACATACAGTCAGCCAAGCAAGGTAAATCCAATCGGCGGAGGTGGGTCATCAACTGGCCCGACTGACTGACACTAAAAGCTATAGAAACTTACCAAAAGGCTAAGGAGAGAGGTTGCCGCAGAAAGCGACAGGTTTTGGTAGGGCAGTATTGGCAGGAGAGGGGTCCTTTTATAGGATTTTGTCACTACACCCCGTGGTACCATCCTGCACTGCGTAGTATGCCAACATTCAAGATTGTGTATCTTTCTGAATCGGATAATCTAGGGTATCACATGTGCCGATATGACATCTACCATGCGGTATAGGTAGGTTACTGTGTGGTGTCTCATGGCGTCTTAAAAATAACCACATGGTGAAGATGCGGGACCATGCAGGATAAATGATACCGCTTGGTATGGCACGATACTGCATGGTAGTCAAATCATGATACCATGTGGTAAGATTATAAACCGTGCGGTATGCTCCTAGTCGACGGCAGTCGGTGTAAACAACCACTTTTTTTTTTGCGTTTAGGGCATTAGGCCACGATCTTTAATAAAAAATTATGTATTTTTATTTTAAAAAACACACTTTTTAAATCCCTGGGGTTAGGATGTGCTTAGTTAGACATGGCAAGTTTAGGGGTGGCTAGGGTTAAGATATGGTTTTAGGGTTGCTCATGCTTTTGCGTGGTGCTCTTTCACCCATGTAACTAGTTGCAATTGCCTTTTGAGTAGAGTTTGTAACCACCTAAGCAAGGTCTCTATTGGCTATGCCTTCTTGTTTAAATACGTGTATTACATAAAAGTTTGCATTTCAAACTCTAAGATTTAAAGATATTGAAGGTAGTTGTCTCCTTGATTTCAATTAGGGTTCGAGCAAGCAATTCAAAGTTGCTAGAAAAAAGGTGGCAAAACCACTATGGCCCTAATTTAATGAAAGGAATAGTAGTTGAGGTAATACCAAAGAAAGGCAGCCATTAATACCAATTAACAAAAAAAAATTAAACATTAACTTACTTTCCACTACGGTCAGCTTGACCAAAAACAAAAGTGCACAAGTATGCCTCTGCATTGTCTCCAAGTATAGTTGTAAAGCAAGGCTTTTGGATGCAAAAGAGAAAGCAAGAGATTTTCCAAACGGCGTTGGGTCATTGTTTGCTTTGGGTGTAGCCATTTGTGATAAGGTTCATGGACTTTTCTGTATATAGGTATCTTGCATGGCCCATAACGCTCAACAAAATTCGACAAACTTTGTCTTCAAGTTGTAGTACACATTCAAATTTGAACATGAGAGAACAAAATTATGGAATAAGTATTTGGAACGAGACTGTTAAATCATTACAAGTGCTATGTTGCATGTGAAGCATGCATCCTAAAGACTACAGGATATAGCAATTTATTCAAAAACATCAAAATTTTTTTCTATACATACATGCAACCAAGTAATCATTCAAAAGAACACTATGTGAGAATCTCCTCAACCCAAGGACACACCTAAATGAGAGCATTAGGCATGGGTTAACTGGCCTCCAATGTTGTGCTAAAGTGATGCCTCCTTTTTTTATTTGTTGAAAACCAAAACGGATTGAAAATTTGGAATCCAAACTAGTGGGACTAATGCATGGTGGTCTTAAAACATTGATAGTTATTTGTATTCATATCTAAATTCACCCTAAAGTAGAAGAAGTTGAAAAAGTGCAATTTGTGCATGTGCAAAGATATGTTAATAAATCCAACACTATTTACAATTTGGAATTGTTTCTTTTTCCATGAACTTGATTGCTATATGACTCATAAACATGACAAAGGTCATTGCATTTCATAATACATAGCACCAAACCTAATAGCATGCCCTTTTGCCTATTTGTGTTTTGAAGCATTTTAGGCCACATTGCACTTGTTTGGTATATCCAATTTTATAGATGTGTAACGCCAGAGGGGGGAATACCAGCAATTGAATTCTTGCTACTCCCATGAATTTTGAATTTTCACACCTCCCACCCATCAAATTTTGGAAGATTAAGTACCTGCAATGTGCCCCTGTGCTACAAATGCACTGCAACCCGCACGCACCTCGATGTGACCTTGCACAGATTTTGGTTTGCCATTGTCTTCTTTTGGGTAAGTTTTCTATTCTGGCAATCACTTATCTTGCACTACTACCATGCTATCCCTACACCACTGCCTTGCTATCCTAAAATTTGATGCACAGTGCTATCCTAAAATAGTCTCCTTTAGATTGGTTATCATTAACCATCAGATTTCAACCACTAGGCTACTTAAAACATTTAAGTACTAACATGGAAGCAGATTGACAAAAAATCAGGTATTACGAGCACCATGAGAAAGTCCACAAGTCCAAGAAATGTCTACAAGAGTTTTATTTTTTCAAAATACAATGACATGTAGTGGCTCAGGGAAATTCCAATCTCCTAACTATCTTATCAACCCCTCTATAGCAAGCATCTCCTAGCTCTTTATGCTAGTCTGATGCACAATGGCCCAGACCTCTTCACGCCCTCGGATTACACCCTTGGATTACACACTATTGGATTGACTTTGCCGACTTGTATGCCCATAGTAACTCCTCCTTTCACTGGGGGTCCTCTTCATGTTGGTCTTTGCGTTCTATACATCTTCGCGCCACCTCCATCATGTCCTTCCAAAAGAAAATCATCAGCTTGACAAGTACCTTAAAGGAGCAGGAAAAATAATAGCATGGGAAATTAATATTCACTATCTATGCCAACTCCAAGTAATACACCCAGCACCAAAGCATGTCCTTCTTGTAGCTATTTTCCTCTTTCTTCTCTGGGTCTGTTTCTGTGAGGAGGTCATCCAACATCATTTTTAGATAGAGCAAAAGCATTTCAAAGTCTTTTGGGTATGCCATAGATTCACAGTAGGTGGATCAGTGTACAAAATTTTGCAGATATCATAATCGGCTCTTAGTTGTGTCTGCATTGCACATAAATTGGGAGAGAGTTCATTGAGCCCGACCTTCACATTCTTTAATCTCATGTTAGTTGTCTAATCGAAATCTTTCATCTCAGATTAGTTGTCTAATTGAAATCTTTCATCTCACATTAGTTGACTAATCATTAGTTGACTAATAGAAATCTTTCAGTCTCACATAAGTGATCTAATCAAAATCTTTTGTCTCACATTAGTTGTCAAATCAAAATCTTTCATCTCACATTATGGTCCTTGGCGTGTCAAAGGACACTATCTAGTCACATAGTTGAGAAAACCTTGCCCAAGTAAACTCTGGAGAAGATTAACAAATCAATAGATTACATCTCAAAGACTCCTTTCCTTCAGATTAAATCTCATGGGATCCTTTCCTTCAGGGGGTTGGTTCTACATTGTTTTGAGCAAGTCTCCTTGTTGAGCTCCTTGATTGCAAGCTTGACCCTCCTTTCCTTGCTCCTTTCCACAATGGGTCTAGTTCCTTCCTTCAGGGTCCTGGACCCTCCCTTCGTGCCGCTTCCTCTTTCCTTAATTTGAGCTTCCTGGTTGCAGGCTCAGCCCTTCTTGCTCCTTTCTTGATGGGGGTTGGCTCCTCCCTTCAAGCTCCTTTTCCTCATAGTCAGGCTCGGTCTTGGCCTTCTTTAATTTGAGCTCCTTGCCTTTTGTTTTTTTATTCCAAATGGTGAATTGCGCTGCAGCATCTACTTTCTCATCCATGACCTGGGCAATGGAAAATGGCATTCTCTACATAGCTATTTTGCATGCAGAAACACCCCAATGCAAAAAAAGTGCACAGGGTGGTAGCACGTAGGCCATCGGATCATGCGGTCATCTATGATGGGGGTATGGTAGACCATGCATTTGGGACCCTGTTGCATAGTAGGATAGGCATCCGATTTAACTATTGTGGCTATCAATACCACAGTGTTGCTCTGTACATGACGAAGTTGCTTCTTGATTCCTTCCTCCCTCATCCTAAGGTTGCTGATGTTCTCCTTTATCTCCTCCACAACAACTTCATCTGAATCCCTCACCATCTATTGAAGCTGCTTAAATTGCTCAAAAACATCAACATGGGCTGTTTCCAAGACTCCACTCTAGTTTGGAAATCTCTTAGGACAATGGACTGCTTTTCATAACTGTCGAAAGCCACGGCAAGCTCATGCATAGCCCTATCATAATCTTGTTGCAAGTTGCAAGGTCTTGTGGCTTACTCTTTGTACTTCCAATAGTGTTTGGAAAAAACAACCCTCACCATGGCTAGTGTAGCTTGCTCCACGGTGGCTACTCTCTGCATCCTTCCTAGCCTGGAGAGTTGCATCGTTGTCTTCTCCACCCTGGCTACTCTCTTCCCCATCCTTCTTAGCCTTCAAGCTCTCTCATAGTTCCTACATCACCTTTTTGGTTTCTACATTCTCCCTTTTCAGCTCCCCCATCATCTGGTCTTTTTCAATGCTCAATGTGTTCTACATGTTGTAGAGCCATTTGTAAATACCCTCCTTTGTGACTCTCTGATCCTCAAGCTTCTTTTGCATCATTGCTAGCTCCTTGTCTGTAATGTCGCTGTCACTTCTCACTTCTTCGAGCCTATCTTGGAGCTCCTTCATGCGCTTCTTTGCTTCTTCTCTTCTATGCCTTTCCATGTTGACCATTTTTACAGTGGCCTCAGCTTGGTCTTGTGCTTGCAAGACCCTCGCTTGTGCCTCCTCTACCTTGGATTTTGCACCTTCCCTGAGAATTTTCTCAAGTTGCACTGCCTTTGTTGCATCGGTGGCTTTCTCTTGTAGAAAATTCACCTTGTGAGACATCTGCTTATCGTATTGCTCAAAAATCCCTTTGAGGGTAGATGCCATTAGGTGCATTGCAACTCCAGCAGACTGAGATGACAATTGGGATTTGCCATCCATGAAATTCTTCAGATTGGTTAACATGCTCTTGGAGATTTGTCCTTGAGAAAGATACATCACCTCCTTTACGTTGCTCTACTACTTGTTGAACCTGCCAGAACTTCACAATTCCTCTTGTATTAGGAAAGAAGTTAATGCTCTTCTTTAGCGCATCTTGGAGGTTTGTTGGCAAGCTAGAAAGCTTGACTCCACCATCTTTACTAATCTGAGTGTTGGGTTATACATCTAGAATATATTGTATCTTCCACTACTTCTCGAAAAAGTGTGCTTGCAAACTGCCTCTAGAGATTCCTAGAGCATTTTCAATCACGCTTTCAATGAAGATAATCTTCTGACCTTGATAGACTAGTTGCCGCTCCTTCATGTTCACCTCCTGTACCAACCTGGTGAAGTTTTTGAGACCATCCAAATTGGGCTTTTGAAGAGCGAGAGAGGAGCTCCCATATGTCATAATTTCAAGATCAAGGGAGGAGAGGCTCTCGCACTATGCTGCAAAGGGGGAGGAAAGATTGTGTGAGGAGCTCTTGGACTGTGTAGGGTCCATTACGAGAGGGGATAGAAGTTGTAGGAAGAGTGCAAGGGAGATAGAAATGGTTGAGAGGGATAGAAGAAACAGTGAAGGAAGTGGAATAGGCTTGAGTTTGCAGTCTGATTCCAAGGGAGAAATAAATGGTCGAGAGGGATAGAAGATGAAACAGTGAAGGAAATGGAATAGTAGAGGCTTGAGCTTGTAGTCTGATTCCAAGGGAGAACGAAATGGTTGAGAGGTATATAGAAGACAAAATAGTCAAGGGAATGGGATAGCGGACGCTTAAGTTTGTAGCCCAACTACACTGTTAGGGTGAGAGCCACCGCGGTGGTTGGTACAAATTTTGATTAATTCAATGCAACAATACTAACTTGCATGGTCATGAGTGATTAGACGTGGTGGTATCTAAGATTCCTAGCCATGTCTATGGTGGTGGCTCAGACCCACAGGGTTGGCAGTTAATTACCAGCCACCATAGTGGCCCCGCCGCGCTGGTTCTTAGTGTAATAATGAGATGCAATCTATCATTCTGAACATTGCCACAGCGAAGTCTTTGGCCTAACCACCTGTCATCATGCAGCCTTTGTCGCATCTTTGCCCATGCAAATCATAGGTTGGCTTGGAGAGACCACCACATTGGTTTTTGGCATAATAATGAGATGCAATTTATCATTCTAAGCATCGCCTCAGCACAGTCTCTAGCTTGATGACCTATCATTGCCCAGAATTCAAGGTTATCTTGGAGAGATCACCGTGCTGGTTCCTGGAGTTATAGCTCTATTACCTATTTTTACATATTACAAGAGGAGGTCTATGACGACCAGTGCGCTAGCAAATAGAAGGAGATCTATGACAACCACCACGCTGGTTCTTGGAGTTATATAGTTGTGTACTAAGGAAAATGTATTCCATTGTGCAACCAAGCAAAATGCAATTGACAATATGGCCCTTGAGTGGGTCCCCTTTAGGGGCAAGGGCCATATCGACATGCCATTTCTGTCTAATGCATATTGTATAATGCATGTTGATATGGCCCTTGCCCCTAGAGGGGATATTTCTTGGATATTGTATAATGCATGTCAATATGGCCCTTGCCTCTAGAAGGGACCCCTCAAGGACTATATTGTCAATTGCATTTTCTGAAAGTTTAATTGTATTTTTCTAAATGTATCTCCATGCAACCACAACGGTGGGTCGTTGGAGTTATTTTAGTGCTATTTTGGTCATAAACCAAGGAAATTGTAGTCTTGCTTTACTGGTATTTTAGTCCTTGTTGCAGTAAATATAAATGAGGGCAAAAGTACAATTTATCAAGTGAAAATTGAGCAAAAGAGATTACAATGTACATCTACCTCCAATAACAGGTTATATAAAGTTAAGCTCTTATACCAAGCAAAAATTGAACTGAGGATCTTACATTTATAAATACTTGGCAATTGCTAAGAGCCTTAAAGGCCAAAAGATTACAGCTAGCGACCATAACCATTCAAATATAAAAGCTAACAACAATGCATATTGAGAGCCTCAAATTGAACAAAAAGAGATTACATAAATGTAATAAAAACTCATCAATTGTGCTGAGAGTAAAGGCCAAAAGATTACATCTAGCCATTGTTGAGAGCCTCCTCTGAGGGAATTTGTACAACTCAATATTTTCGCCAGTCTAGCTTGTTGCATTAAAATCTTTAGGGAGCCAAAGGAGGATACGATGGACAAGCCGAAGACCATGCACATTGCAAGACTCAGATTATGGCCCCCCCAACATGTCAAGAGTACTCTACTCTAGAAATACTGAGGCCTTTGTTGACATCTAGGGGGAACCCATACATCACAACCATAAAGAGGCCCTCTGTGAGCATGTCGTCTAAGGTGGTGACATGTAGATGTGGAGGGAATCGCCTATGGGTATGAAGGGTCTCCACTAGTGCCAGCATTTCTACTCTAAGTGAGTGCAACGCAATCACCTTATATGAGAAGGCAGATAATATTGGGATCATAGAGCATCCAGGGGGGGTGTAGTAGGCATGGTGAAGATGAGTGGGTGAGTAGCAGATGAGCAGGGGAGCAAATGAGTGACAAGAGTTAGAGGAGGGAGCATGGAGCAAAGTAGAGCAGCGGTGGAAAAGAGCTAGAGGAGGGGTGTGGAGCAAAGTAGTAGAGCATGTGGATCAAAGTAGAAGAGCAGCGGCAGATGAGAGCAACATAGTAAAATCCCAAATGCCACATATCTTATATATTATAAAGTTCGAGCCACTGTGGTGGCTGGAGCCCGGGGTTCCATTCATATTAATTGCAGACCACTGCGATGCTATCTTAGGCACAACCCTAGAGGGGTTGGTAATCATGAAGTAGATGCCATGTGGTGGTGGGTGAGTAGGCCACTCTGGTGGATAGTAATTAACTGCAAGCCCGATAGAATCTTAGCCACAATAGATGTGGCTAATGAGAGCCACCACCACCGGCTAATTTCCAGAAGGGTAAATCATGAAGCTCTAATCACTCATTACTATGCACTCTATTTCTCTACTGAGCATGTGATCCCGATGACTGGTGATGATGGGTGAGCGGTGGTTGGTAATTTTAACTGCCAGCCCAGTGGAATCGTATCCATGACAAACATGACTAATGAGAGCCACCACCATCGGGAAGTAATTCCCACAAAAGTAAATTTTGAAGCCCAATCACCTCTAATCCCTCATTACCATTCACTCTAGTACTCTCCTAAGCATGCAAGCTCGGTGACTGGTAATTTATTGCACTCGTAGTAATGATACATGCAAGCCCGTGGTGGTTGTAACTAAAAGGTGAGTAATTGTGATCTATCCAAGCCAACCTTCAATTTTAATGATCTGCATGGGTGCGGTGCCCAATGATAGGTGGCAAAGCTATGGCAAAAGGTTGCGCGATGATAAGTGGTCAGGCGACTCAGGCCAGAGACTGCACTGCACGAAGTAGTGTAGAGATGCCATGTGTCGAGCTATGCAGTGTCCAGAATAAATAGATTGCATCTCATTATTATGCGAGTGTGCCATCATGACGTCGGGAAAATTTCTAGCGAGATTGCGGATCCACGCAAAATTCAAATATTCACCCAGGAGTGCATTGCGTCAAGGCCCCAAAATGGCCACGAAAATAGTTCTGCGATTGGCTGCATCCAAGCAAACATTGACCCCATGGCTATTAAAAGGCAGGTTTTGTAGCATGATCTCCATAAATGGCAATTTGAAACACACAACTTTATTAAAATGTAAAAAACTTCAAGTGAAAATTCACAAAAGGAGTTTCAATCCTATATTCTAGAACTTTCTCCAAGGAGGCAATCCTAACAAGGTGCACAAGTTTGCATGAACACTCCTAGTATAGTTATAAAGCAAGCGCTTTTGAGAAAGAAAACATATTTTTAAAGGAAAAGTAAACGATTCTTTAAAGAGCAATGGAAGGTTAAAAGATAGGATGATCTCCATAAATGGCAATTTGAAGCACATAACTTAATTAATTTGTTTAAAAATGACATGCGGGAAGTCACAAAAGGACTACTTCTATGGACACAGTGCTAACAAACCCTCGGCTCCAGATTAGCCAAAAAAAGCTCCATAGACCCTTAGGAGAAAACTCCATAGGGCCAAAATTGTTTTTAAAAGATTTATAAGACATTTAACACTTATTTCATTAATTTTCTACTTGTCAATGTACAAATTCATTTTTACATATACTTTTGGACTAGTTTTTAGATAAAATTTAAGAAAAACCCAATCTTCAAAGCACATATAAAAACATAAAAACAAGCATTTTTTTATATATTTTTAAAGGAGATGAAACTAAAATTATGAAAATTAACACAGCTCAAATAAGTTACACGAAAAAATAAGATTCATCAGTTGTAAACTCTCTTAATATTTAATGGTGTTAATAGACACCTTCAAAAGTTACTTTCTCTCCCCCCCCCCCCCTCTCTCTCTCTCTCTCTCTCTCTCTCTCTCTCTCTCTCTCTCTCCCTCTCTCTCTCTCTCTCTCTCTCTCTCTCGCAGTGCACCTCTCTTTGTCTCTCTCTCTCGCTATCACGGTAGCGCACCTCTCTCTGTCTCTCTCTCTCTCTTGTTGCCGCGGTAGTGCGCCTCTTTTTCTCTCCCCTCTCTCTCTCTCTCTCTCTCTCTCTCGGCAATGCGCCTCTCCTTCTCTCCTCTCTCTCTCTCTCTCACTCTCCCTCTCTCTCTCCCACTCTCTCTCCTCTCTCTCGCTACCGTGGCAGCGCGCCTCTCTCTCTCTCTCTCTCTCTCTCTCTCTCTCTCTCTCTCTCTCTCCCCCCCCCGCGCACCTCAATCTCATGATCAATTGTAATAGGCATGTCATCTGTGTCCACCCAATCCAAGGGCAAGGTTGCATCAATTTGCTGGACTCTCCCTGCACTCCCTCTGAGATTAAGAACCATCTGGGCCTGTTGGTCTCTAGGAAGCTTCCTGAAGGCTTTCCATGCTCCCACTATAGATGCAGGGCCCCTCTCCCATCTTGGCCACTGCATGTAAGGAGAAGCTCCAAGTGGTCTGCCAAGCCCATCCAAAATCCTATCATTCCACATGATAGGCTGCCTTTCAATCTCTTCACGGGTGGATGGGGGAATCCTGCGAAGAGTACTCCTGAAACTGGCCCATGCTTTCAGGATAGCAACCATAAGAGGGGAAGAGGGAGACCTGAAGTGGGCTGTGGTGAAAACCCATCTAGTATTGTGTGTCCAATCCTCTCCTGAAGTGGGCGTGCGAGACTGTATGCATCTGATAAAAAAATCCTTCCAAGGCTCTTGTCCTGGCATAAGCCCTCTCACAACGAACTTGCAGAGTAAAGCTCTGCACACTGTAGATCTGGGTCGATGATATTCAAACCCTTTTCTCTTGTAGGAAGAATCAAGGTCTCCCAAGCCACCCTGGCTGTAACATCAGTTGTGCCATCTAGACCACTCCATAAAAAGTTTCGTACAGGCCTCTTAAGCTGAGTGATACAATCCCTAGAGTGGCACCAACAAGAGCATACAAACCATGCTGTGGCTAAAAGAACCTGGTTAACCACCACCACCCTAGAGGCCAAGTCAAGTTTGGCTGAGCTCCAAAAAAGGAGCTTTCTTCTGATCCTTTCCAACACCGGAGCAAACTGTTGTGAGGGAGAGATGCCCACCCCAACCTGGCAGCCCAAATATATGACGAAGAAGCCCCTCTGTACCCAAGTGAAGCCAATATCATCACCCCAATCCGGGGTGTCATCCTCACAAATCCAAAAACCACTGGATTTATGCCAATTAATGTGTGCACCTGCAACCGTGCAAAACAAATCCAAGGCTGTCCGGAAGGAAGTGAGTGTCCTAGGGGAGGCATCCAAAAAAATAGCCGTGTCATCTACCAAGTCACTATCCAGGAGCTCTTCTTCCCGGCGGATAGTAAGCCTCAGCCCATAAATATTAGCTTGAGATCTAATGTAGATACTCATAGCTTCCGCCACAAACAGAAAAAGAAACGGGGCAAGAGGACATCCCTGGCGGACGGATCTGGAAACCTGAAACCTGTCCCCTCTTACCCCCCGAATGAGCAACTGGCTATGGGCTGATCTGTAGAGAGAGGATACTTCTCTAATCCATGCATCTGAAAAACCAAAGCGAGATAGAGTATCCTCTAAGAAATCCCAGTCTACTCTGTCATAAGCTTTCTCAAAGTCCAAGAGTAGAATGGCCAACAATCTCTGGCGGCTCTGCATGGCCCATTCGGAGGCCTCCCAAAATGAGAAAATATTATCAGAAATACTTCTGCCGTGCACAAACCCTGTCTGCGTGTCATGAATCAAATCTGGAAGAAAAACCTGTAGCTGCAGACTGATGGCTTTCGCCAAAATCTTGTAAAAAGTGCCCAAAAGAGTGATGGGTCTCCATTGAGACACAAGATTCCTATTACCCCCCTTTGGGATGAGATGAATGAGACCATCTGTGAGTGAGTCCGGCATCTCACCAAAGTCCCACATGCCCTGTAGGGCTGATGTAATGTGATCACCAATCTGCTCTCAAAAAGTAATAAAAAAGGAGGGGGTAAGTCCATCTGAACGTGGGCACTTGCCCTTGTGAAGGGAAAGTAATGCAGTCTTGAATTCTGCATTGGTGAAAGGTGCATCCAGAGAAACATACATCTCATTCTTCACCAATACAGGGATACACTGCCAAATAACCTCTCTAGCATCATCAATGGCCTGTGTGCCTGGATCTGCAGTAAGAAGGGATGCAAAAAAATCTGAAGCTACATGCATGATAGCATCAGGATCTGCTGACTGTAACACCCCGTTTGAGTTAACAAGCTGTGAAACACTATCTCTACTATGTCTGGGCCCATGAGTAGAGAAAAAGTGTTTGTTGACCCTGCCACCCATATAGGGGGATGATGTTTGAGAACAACCTTTCAAAAATTGAGTTTTACAACAAAGTGGAGTTTTGAAATGCAGAATTGGTTTCAAGGATACAAGTCCACTAATATTTTGTGATTGCTGTTGTGAATTCTGTGCAGCATTACCATTTTGTGCATCTACATCATCAATCACATTTACTGGTCTATACTAGCTGCTCATCTCATCAAAAACAACATCTCTACTTATTGTAAACTTATGAGTAGAAGGGTTATAGCATCTATACCCTTTCTGCTGTAGAGAATAACCAATAAATATGCACTTCTCAGCTTTTGGATCCAACTTGGATATTAGCTCATCTGGCACATGAACATAGGCAATGCAACCAAAAACTTTCAAATGAGAAATATCTGGTTTCCTACCAGTATACCTCTCCTCTAGCATCATGCCATGTATTGCTACAATGGGAGTCCTGTTCATTATGTAGACTGCTGTAGCAACTGCTTCAACCCAATAATAATCTGGTAGGTCTTTTTTGTTGAGCATGGCATGAGATACCTCTCCAATATGCCTGTTTTTCCTTTCTGCAAGTTCATTTTGCTATGGGGTATGACTGCATGAATATTGATGCTTTATGCCATGCGCCTGTAGGAACCTTGCAAACTCATTTGAGAGGTACTCTCCCCCTCCATCTGACCTTAGGCATTTTATTTGCAGGCCTGTTTCTTTCTCAACCATAGCTTTAAAATCTTTGAAATGCCCAAACACTTACTTTTCTTTTTCATAAAATACACCCAAACTTTTCTGCTATAGTCATCAATAAAAGTGACAAAATAATGACAGCCTCCAATAGATGCAACCTTAGTAGTCCACACATCAGAGTGGATTAATTCCAATGGCCTCTTACTCTCTTGAACATGTCTAGGAAATGGTTTTCTTTCCTGTTTTCCAAATTGACAAGCTTCACATACCTTATGCATTTCTACAACCTTGAACTTAGGCAATCCTATAATAATATTTTGGGCCAGTATTAATTTAAGTCGTTACATACATTAACATGACCAATGCGTTTATGCTAGATATCAATATCTACAACTACACCAGTCCCATGTGCAAACATTGATGCACTCAATTCTGGCATGTCTGCATCCAATGTAAACATCTTGCCCTTCTTCTTCCCTTTTGCTATCAAGCGACCTTTATTTTTCATATCCTCAACAAAGCATCCATGAGGATTAAATCTGACCTGCAAGCCCTGCTCAACCATTTAGAAACCAGGTTCTTGGTGATATACAAACTACACCAGTCCCATGTGCAAACATTGCTGCACTCAATTCAGGCATGTCCGCATCCAACGTAAACATCTTGCCCTTCTTCTTCCCTTTTGCTATCAAGCGACCTTTATTTTTCATATCCTCAACAAAGCATCCATGAGGATTAAATCTTTGACCTGCAAGCCCTGCTCAACCATTTAGAAACCAGGTTCTTGAGAACAACCTACATTAGCGACCCGTACTTGACTTCATCCACATATAGGGTTCTTCAAACGAAAGAGTAAGGTTGTTCTCAAACTTGAAACCTAACTTGAAATGACTTCTCCATCTGCTGCAAGGTATGATTATTTTCTAGACTCATCCGATGGATAGCTAGAGCAGCTTTGCTTTCTCGAGATGAGCTTCCTATATTCTCTACTCCATCTATGTCCTCCTCATCCTCCTCCTTTTCCTCCTCCTATAAAAGGATAAAATAATTATGAGATTTAAATGTTTAAATTTATTATAATTTATAAAAAGGCTTTAAATAAATAAAGAAAATTAAAGATAAGTTTTCATACCTCTAGATATCTTCGTGGTCTTTTTATGTAACCTTCTAAGGCAAGGTCAATGTCATATCCATCTCCTTCAGCTTCCTTACTATTGATGGTGTCCTCACTATCATATCTAGAGCTTTCAGCATTTTCATCATCTTTCTTGCTCTCATCATACATGGCCATCTCTATGTCAGCATCCTCTTCATGTGAGATCAAACCTTTCTTATCATACTTTATTGTGAGAGAAGCCACGGTATCAAGGTATTCCAAGCAAGCAGGGCTCTTAATAATATTTACATGGTGTTCTTTTCTGATAAGAGCTTCAAACAAATGTCCCATTCGACACAATGTGACTTCCCATCCAGATGGCAACAAAAATTCCATCATACTAATTAAAAGATCAGCACTTTTTACTGGCCTTTCATAGTGATTTGCGTTGCGATGGAGGGGACTTGGAGCTTCATGCTCTTCCAGCACTAGTTGCAATCTCTTTGCATTCCCTCTTATGTTGTTCTATAAAAAGTGATCATTGTAAGGGCTCTTCATGCACAAGAAAAAGGTTTCAAGACTCTGTATCTTGAGACTGCATTCTCTCTTGTCCCTCTTTCTTGAGTATATACCATTATAAATCTTAAGCTCATTGCCATATTGTTTTTCTAGGGTAGGAGACATTTTTTCCTTGTCATCTTTATCAGCAAATATGACTATGTTACATAGTCCCACTCTACCAATGGTGGTATGTAATATTCTATCAAGGAGTTAATGAATGTCATTTGGTGATATCTCATAGACAAAGAAAAGTTGAGGCCTCTCCCAAGCAGTGTTGTCAGATAAGAAATCATTCAATGAAACTCTCTTGCACTCAACACTCTTTCCAGACTCTGAAATGATCTCATGTATGAAAAAAAAGCCCTTGTTCAAAGTTTTTTTTCTGAGAGTGTGCTTATTGATGGCTTTTTGTGCATATGCATACACATTTTCCGGAATGTCACTTGCCATAGAAGGAGTTATTTCAGATCCATCATCTTCTACCTTCACCCATTTATGCGCCCAAGCCTTCTGTCTAGCCGACGGATAAGCTGATGCCATCTGTCTCACAATGCTATGATCAATTTTACATTGGCTAATTGTAATATTTTTTTCTACCAGCAAATATTCAATTGCACTCTTTACTGCATCACGCTTGACCTGTTGGATGATGCAATCTTCCATGCAATTATCTTTATCCTTTTTACCAAAAAACCATTCTTTGGACATTAATTTCTCTGCAGCAAGACTTGCATATTTGTCTAGCAAGTTTCTTAGAGGCCTCCACATCCAAGCCGTCATCTCTTTTTTCTCAATCTTCCTTGCCTTGTCTTTAATCAATGATGGAGCCTCATATGTGACATCTCCCTTCTCACATGCAAGACACACGTCTTTTATTTGATGAAAAACTTCATCACTATGGAAAAGTATGCTTGTATAGTCTTGATACCTGTCCCTTACTGTCTTAAAGCTTGTAATCACCTCTATTCTTTCCTGCTTTCCCCTTGGTACAATGGCACTCAAGCATGTGTTGAAGTCAACAAGATTATCCACTTCCACTTTAGTTGCAATTCTTTTGAGAGTGGTCACAGGAGAATGAAAAGTTCAAAGTCAGTTTCTGGATATTGTTTCTCACTTGGTTCAGGAGTGTTCTCTTAGATTAGCAAGAAGCAACCAACAGTGGCACTATCTTCGACGGAAGCTGAGTACAAGGTAGCATGCATTGCTGCTTGTGAAGCAGTTTGGCTAAGGAGGATCCTGCAAGACATAGGAGTTCCAATCGAAGATGCGACGGTTCTAAAATGCGACAATCAGAGTTGCATGGCCATCGCAAAGAATCCTGTGTTCCATGCTCGTACAAAGCACATAGAGATCCAGTATCACTACGTACGAGAGCTCATCGAGGATGGAGTCATAGAGCTGGAGTATTGTCCCACAGAGGACAATTGCGCAGACATCTTCACGAAGGCTCTTGGGAGTGATTTATTGTTGCGGCATCTACATCGACTCGGCATTGGTCCGAACACGTAGTTCATCTTCGGGTGAACATTGAGGGGGGGTGTTAGAGTTAGCTCAAATGTCCACCTCTCATGTAACCCACCAATATTCTGTGTACCCAATGTTGTAAGGCGCCCATATGAGGAGAAGCCATGATGGGTATCGGATATTGGGAGGGATCCCCAGTTTAGACACTGGAAGGGGTCTTAGAGTAGACCAGATGGTTATGAGACGGCTTAGGAGCCAAGAGTAGATACCCGTCTGCACAAAGGGGGGGTTCGGGGGGGCGATAGCCCCCCCGATAGCAGGGGGTCCGGGGGGCAAAGCCCCCAGCGGCAGGGTCCGGGGGCTACCGGTAGCCCCAGGCCCGACGGTATGACCTATGCGCGATCCTTCATCTGCCCGTCGGCATGTTTTTTGAAGGGTCGGTGGTCTTCCAGGCCGACTGTCTATTAGGCCGACTGCCTATTACAGGGCCGACCGTCAACCACTTACACTATATAAGTGGCCACCCCCTATCATCAGATCACCAGTTCTTCACGCTCATAGTCCTCCATCCAGCATCTGTCTAGATCACCATCGAAGCTCTGTCTGTAGAGCGAACGGGTGGACAGCCAACCATCAGTTGTATCAGCAGTTTGGTATATCAGAATTTTTTGTATTCTCTCCAGCTTTCCATCGTGTACTTGCGTTTTGTTGTTATCTTCCGCTGCGTACTATTTTCTTACATCTTAATTATTTGTGTAGGGAACATTGGAGTCTGGTGGTTTGGGACCTTGAAGACAACTATTGTTGGTTTGTTAACTCAATTGCAGGCTTTCATGGCTCAGTGCAAACGTAAGTATTCTATTAATCTGTTGTTACTTCTATATTATGTACCTTATGTAATAGACACACTAAGTTTTTTTAATATGTCATGATGAGCAGGTCGATTGAGAAGTTGGTATCTACTATCAGAGAAACAGGTTAGTACAAAGACTCGGTAGACTTCCAAAAGCATTTAGTAGTAGAGCAGGAAGATGGGCATAGTTGTGGGTGGAGAATTGCCTACAACTGCATGTTGATTTTCAAAGAAATTTTCTCACTAAAGCCACAGATCTCATCGGAAGACTCTTTGGAGCTCAAATATTCAAAGGAGGATATACAACTGTTTAGGGCTGAAATCATTCGAGACCTAATTGCTGCCATTAGAATACAACGTGCAACTGAAGCAATATTAGAGCTTGCATTTAAGGAAGAGGAGACTGAGTCTACTATGAAAGCACTGCACACTACAGAAGAAGTAGAGGCCCAGTGTACACCTACAGCACCATAGCATCCACTGGAAGCATCAGAAGAGTTGCCATAGCCTCCACTTGCATTTAAGGAAGAGGATACTAAGTCTACTCTGAAAGCACTACATACTACAGAAGAAGTAGAGACTAAGTGTACATCTAGAGCACCACAGCCTCCATTGGAAGCATCATAAGAGTTGCCACAGTCTCCACTAGAAGCATCAGAAGAGTTGTGATGCATGTATGATGTTGTGTTTGTATATATGCATGAGGAGCATATTCTCATGATGTTGTTTACTCCATGAATATTATGGTTGACATTTATTTGTTGCAATGTATGAATCATGATGTAGTTTTTGTTGATTATACACCAATTTCTGACTTATTACTTAAGTGGCATTTAGTCATGATATTTATATATTTATTTCATGCATGCAATTTTATGATATGAATGTGTGATGATGTGATTATTAGGAAATATAACCTTCTGTGATGAGAATTTTGATATGAATATGTGATGATGTAATATTTGTAATCTATTTCATGGAAAAGTATCAATTCCCAATGCTCCACTCACTTAAAGTACATCATTCCCAATACTCTACAAAATTTTATTCAGTTGGACAGTCTCCACTCACTTAAAGTAGAGCATTTCCAATGCTTCTCTCACTTTATTCCAACCCTTATCCTTATCATAGCGAACACATCGTGCCTTAGTGCACTTGTAATCTTCCATCGTAGTCCTTCCACAAACACTCTCTTATTTCTTACATCCTAGTCCTTCTGATTAACTTGTATCCATCTTTCACTTTACATCTTCCCTCACTTTCTATCACTCTTGAAGGAGGGGCAGCTCACTGTGCATCCCTCGCTATTGCTCCCTCACTCTCCTTCTCCCACTTTCCCTCTAAGACAATGACTACTTACTACCCGACTTCATTTAGTGAACTCAAATTCTGTCTTAGATCTCTTTTGTATGGACCAATGAAGGGAAAATCATTCGAGGAGGATATGTTACACACATGGATGCTTGATTTGAACTCAGCAGAAGAGGTGAATATCCTTAGCTTTCTTTTTTGCTAAGTCTTTTAATCACGTACTTCTTATGTGAACGAGTTAAATTTTCGTACAGGATATGGCAGTGGCTAGAAGCTATATTGAAAAAAATGGTGAAGATGAGGAAAGCCAAGAGAGAAAAGAAGAGTTGTTGAATGCTTACAAGTCGGCGGAAGATTCGAAACAAGTTGTGAGGAGAGTCTGTGAGGAGATTTGCGATGCCAGCCCTGGATATGCATGGCCTGCAAGTTTAAAGTCTACTTGTTTTCATGAAGCCAATGCCATAGTAGGCACTTTCGAGGACATATGCTCTCTCTAATGACTTAATAGTCAAGTGATGGAAATTTAATTCCATAGAAATTTAAAGTAACTGTGAAATTTAATTCCATAGACTTATGTGTTTTCTGAAGTAACTGGAAGAGACAAAGATGACATCTTCTAGGCTGAGCTAATGGAAGGTGTTTTTTAACACCATATGGCTTTGAGTTATATGATGTACTTCTTGTACAAATGTGTCATGCTTTTTTTTTAATGTACTCTAGTTCTTTTTCTAATTTGATTTTTAAAAATCTTACTTTTTGTCTCTTTTAACAACATGAAGTCCTCTTTTTTTAATGTACTCTAGTTTTAATAACATGTCACATCATTTTTTCTAATTTGCTTTTTTAAAATCTTACTTTTTGACTTAAAGTTTTGTTTTATAAAAGCCTCTTTTTTTGAAATGCTTTATCGAAAATTATCTCACAAAACGAATTTGGACAGTGCACTAGTCCAAAATTAATGAAATAGGTGTTTTCAAAAAATCAATTGGGACCCATCTTTTTGTAGACTCATCAAGTTGATATGCAAAACTTGCGATGTACTCTTGCATGTACTTGATGAGGTCTTCAAAATCATCTCGGGCTCCTAAGTAGGTGCCTAGGACATCTATGCTCTTATCAAAGACTAGAAATAACTCCTCCTCTCTATCAATTAATGGACTACGGGAGATGAAATCGTGGAAGGCAGACCTAGCAGAATCCATGGTAGTTTGGTAGCTAGGAGAACTATGGCTATGATAGTGAAACTTTGAAACTAAAGTAACTTTATAACCTATATATACCCAAATGTTCTAAATATAAAAAATAAAAAGAATTATAAAATTTTTGGGAAAAACTTGACATTGACATGAAACAAAACCATTCAAAACATCAAAATTAATTGTACCACTATTAATTAAAAAATGTCAAAATCCACAATTGTTCCACCCCACATTTTCTAGACAATCTTCAATATTGCAGGAGGGATAAAAGTGGCACTATGCACGAGCTTCTCTACACACTTTCCTACCTTTTTACCATTTAAGGTAAAGTGAAAGGACTCATACATGCCATCCTCAATGACCAATAGGTGTTCCCGCATGTCCTTGAGAGTCCACTGTGATGTGATAGTCACATTCTTAACATCTCCTAAATGAGAACCAATACATAAACTTACCCCTATATTATCATCATTGTTAGAGTCAAGGGGGAGCCAATTGTCACCTATTTTCTTCGAGCGCCTATATTGGAAAGCAAAATATAACATTTGGCGGGAGATGTGGTACTTGACAACCACATTGTCCTTACATACATGGCATTGAAACAAATCACCCTTTTGTTCACCTAACCTGCTTCCCCAATTCACCCCAAGCAATTCCTCAAGGGCATTCTCATGTAGGCACTTGCATGACCACATGGTTTTTGTTCTGTGCATCTGGATATTATGAAAACAAGAAGCAAAAATGTGCAGAGGCATAAACCAAGACAACCTTACCCATTTAGAGCCAAATGTAAACTTCATGGCCATGCCCACATCCTTTGCAATCTTTTCCTTGTATGATTGCATTGTTCTTGTGTCCACCATGCTGCAATCCATGTCTTCAAGTTGTGGTGTTGCAATGCATTGAAGATGGCCATAGCCTGATGCCATCCTTGGAGTAATGTACTTGGCATTATACCAATAGATATTTCTTTGTTTCAAAGCAGAGAACTTCTCTCCAGCATGCATTTGCCTTCCTAAATAATCATGAATGGCAGTAAACTTACCTAACAAGCACTCGACTGGTTCCCACTCCTCAAAGTCTAAAGGAAATACATCTGCTATGCACAAGTGCTATTTTAAAATACGATTTCAAACTGACTCATTACACTGGTTCTATTTCAAAATACAATTTCAAGCTGACTCATTACACTTCAAAATCTTACACAAAATGCAGACTTACAATGCGATGGTATTGTCGATTGATTGCTTGATGGAGGAAGGTGCATGTCCTTCCCCATGTAGATGTGTTGCACCTTTGCAAGCAATCCTTTCTTCCCAAGCTTGAACTTCATGATGCGGCCCTTCCATTCATGCAAAAGATCTTCACCTTCATGTGGTAGTCATTGATGCTCATATTTTCTCTCTGCACATTGTGCAGCTCCTACTTGAGCTACATTTTCCTGGCTTGCGTATTTGTGCTGTACATTTTAGCCAAAGTATCCCATGCCACCTTTGGCGTACTTGCATCCTGAATATGCACAATCATTGAATCTGAAATACTGATAGACAGCTAGTACATAACTTTTCTGGCTCTCTCATGCCATCCTTTAAATGCCTGCATTTCCTGTTGATTGGGAACATTAGGAAGAACTGGTTCTTCTTCATTTCCTGTAATGAACTCCCAGTAGCCTTTTCCCATAAGGAAATTCGTCATTCTAAACTTCCATGCTTGGAAGTTGTTCTTGTCAAGCTTTTTAGTGACAATCTGTGAAAGAGAATCAGACGCCATTACAGAACACTGCAAAATATTCTGTCACTGCAAAAAACATAGCTTTTGCCTCACAAGGGCAAATCTGCAAACCTGACGAAAGTGGTTTTTGACCACACAGTCACTTCCTAGTGACGATTTTGCATCAACAGGAAATAAGGATGATTCTGCAACTCCCAATATCTCTGCGCACAGGCATACGATGCAATTTCTGCGGCAACTTTTCACCGACCTGCAGAACAGTGGTCGCATAGCAAAAACAGGGCCTTTTTTTGAGTGCCTGCGGAGAACTTCCGCCTCCAAAATGGGCCCCGAAATGACCTCGAATCAGAAAAATAAAGACACACCGCGAAGTATAATGCCCTCTCGCCACACCGCGAAGGGCGTCTCAATCTGAGACAGTGCACTCTTGCACTTCCGGCTATGCTACCTACAGAGATTTGCTCTCAAACTCGAAAAAGGAAAGCAACACTAGTCCTCTTACCAGGACACTGCGAACTTGGTTTGCTTTCTTGAGCTCCTTACCACGAACAAGGCTCTGATACCATGTGAAGATAGTGGGAGAGAGGGAAGGAGTCTCACTTGAGGCTTTCTCACAAGCACAATGGGGGAATACACACAAAGGTGGAGGCTGAAAACAGTTTTCCTCTTCTTGTTGTGAAAGCCAAAAGAGCACTAGTACAAAGAAATAGAAGAACCCTATATGTGGGTCTCAAACCAAACTCAACTAACTAAGGTGGCATACTAACTGAGCCACGAACTAGTGTAGATAAGGATAGCTGTCATCCAGCTATTATTCGTGGGCGGTGTACCAACTGCATCTGTAGCTAACAAGTCGGTGACATAAATGCACAACGGTCACCCTGGCATATCGCGATTGGAGCTCGATATCTCAACACCTAACACATGGAGTTTTGCTAGAACCACAAGAAGAAGGCATATTCAAAAACTATCTTTCCATGAATACATAGCTATGAAGGAAAGATTGTCAAGATACCAAGTAGAATGTTTGCAGGTGAATGAGACTCCCATAAGTCCAATGGCTCAACTCTAGCACTCTAGCATAGTCAATACCAATCAATTCTTGCAATCAAACTAAGAAGCCCCAAAACTTATTTGACTTGGTCAAGTTTTTCAAAGCTAAATACTGTCCAAAATAGCAACCAGAGATAGCAGCGACTTGGAGGATGAAATTCAACTAAATGAGAGCAGCTCTTTGAGGGATTTTGATGTGTAATGAAAGATCTCTGATAGAGAAGACCTATTAGATATCAATGCTCCACTCTCATGTAACTACGCGGGAACCAGCTAACTCTACTTGTAAGCCCCCCATATGAGGAGAAGGCATTTGAGTAGCTCGGTTATCCGGTAGGTCCTAGTTTGGACACCAAATGGGGGCCATGTGTGGCCTGATGGCTCGACTTCTTTAGATAGAGTTGGCACACTGCCAACTAGGCTACATGCAAGTGCTCCGGGAAGGCATCCCATGACTGACCGCACTAGGGGTAGATAGAGCATTTCTCGAGGCAGCCCACTCTCGGGTTGTGAGGCTCGTTTGGAGCCCCAAATGATCCCGGATGGCTCTGGGCCAAATGGATTCCGTATGTTAGTTGCTCTATTCTGTGCCACGGTTATAACATGCAGTCAATGGCCTATTTCAAGACCGACCCCCAGTCGGCTATTTTGGGTTGACTGGGTAGGTCTCCCAATTGGGTCTAACCAACTATGATTGGTGGCTATATAAGAGAAAGCCCGTGAAGCCCATCTTCATCACTGGCTATAGCAACCTTGATTTCTTAGCATCCAGCCTTCATCCTCTACTGTTTCCAGCATGCCATCGAAGCTTCTCACACAGGAGCGCACGGTTGGGAGGTAGTGCCATCTATTGTATCAATTTTACAGTAATCAAATTTTTGATTCTCCATACTATCTGCTTTTCTCTCTTGCATGTTGGAAAAGAGCAAGCTGAGCAAAATGGAGACAAAAAGATGGACACAAATGAAGAACTGTCTCATAGAATGAAGAGAAATGAGGGCCATATGTAGGCTACCTCTACATCCATACTGACATCATAGATGACCTCATACAAAAGGGCACCAAGCTCCTAGAATCTCTCCCCTATCCTCTAGAAGCATCTAGCTCCACCTAACACACCTAACTACCCCTCTAGCACACACATAGGATCACAAGTGTGCCTATGGAGAGGCAAGACATTGACAAACCCCAACAAACCCCCCCTCAAGGGACTGCCTCAAGCTATGTCAAGGATACAGCTAGCACAAGGTGTCACATGCCATCTCATGGTAGGATCTCAAGCTAGCAAGGGTTCCCATAGGTGTAAGTTATACAGAGTGGGGAACACAACCCCCCCCAATGGTTATCTCCCTTGCATGTACAAACAAAATGTCTGCAAGAGGTACCATGAGGGCAAAAAACCCCCCTAATGGTTATCTCCCCTGCATATACAAACACAAGTCTACAGGAGGTACCAAGGGGACAACACTACTCACATGGTCTACATCATAGGTGACCAGAGGTGAGGACAAAGAACTCACAGTTTATTACAATCATTTTGGAGGACTGTTCAGGTAGAGTAACTTGACAACTAGGGGAGACATAAGTGGAGCTCAAAAAACATACTCGTCATCTCCTGGATGATGTGGGCTTGACAAGAAGCCTCTTCTTGTAGCAAAGCAAAATATCCATGTCAAGGCAAGGTCTTACCACACGGGTAGCTTTACTAGCAAGCCAAGCTAATATGATGAGAGTTTTGAGAAGCTAAAGATCATGGTTAAGATTGTTGTCGTCTCCAAAGATCGAGTCCTTTCCATCTTCCCTCTTGACATACAATAGTCCTAATCTTAACTTCCCTTCTGTAAGTATACCCACTCCCAAATTCGCATCAGGACCAGAGAAGCCCCCCATCACCGGTGCTAGTGGCGGTCCTATCAGCAACCCGTCTACCCCAAACTGAGGGCCTCCTCTAGCATAATCGAATAACACAGCTCCGCTTCCTCCCACTTTTTTTCAACATCACTGGGTCCGATCTGTCGTCGCCAGCCTAGTAGAAAAGGAATGCCTCAAATGTGTCATAGTAGTCATCTGTACTTCTGTAACCCTCTGGATTAAAGGCTCCAAACTTGACTCCCTTCTCAATGATGCCCACCATCACGCAAGGACCCTTAAAGTCACATTTCTCATGAAATGTTGCGGCACTGAAGCCATCGACAGACGCCTTGTAGCAGCATTTCAATTCTTGATCGAAAGAAAGTGTCTACTAGGAGAGCATCGGGAAATGGAACAGCGATGTCGAGGTAGGGAGAAGCTTGAGGGAATTGGTCTTGTGGTTGCTGCTGCTGCTTTCTACTGAAGAGGCCTCCAAAAAGGCAAGGAGGAGGAGGAGGAAGAGGAGGGGGGAGATGCCATAGTTGAGGGTCATGAGGTATGATGAGCAAAAGACGATTCAAAGAGTGAGAGTGAGCAACGGGAGAGAGGAGAATATGATGATGAGGTGGTGGGATCAGGCTCAAGGAGGCTAGTACTGCTCTGATACCATGTTGGAAAAGAGCAAGCTGAGCAAAATGGAGACAAGAAGATGGACACAAATGAAGAACTGTCTCATAGAATGAAGAGAAATGAGGGCCATATGTAGGCTACCTCTACATCCATACTGACATCATAGATGACCTCATACCAAAGGCCACCAAGTTCCTAGAATCTCTCCCCTATCCTCTAGAAGCATCTAGCTCCACCTAACACACCTAACTGCCCCTCTAGCACACACATAGGATCACAAGTGTGCCTATGGAGAGGTAGGACATTCACAAACCCCAAATTGCATACGAGATCCTGTTATTTGTTGAGCATAGATGTTGTATTGTTTTCTTACATGGTATTAGAGCTTAGGCTCTAGCAAGAAGATTTGGTAGTGTGTTTTTGTTTGCGAGCAGATTGTGAGAGATGGCCTAGCCCGCAAGACTGCGAATCCCACCATTTAGCGAAAGCGGAAAGTTGGATGGCACTAACTATCCACTCTGGAAGTTCAAGATGAAGACCATCTTAAGGGCATACGAGCTTTGGGATACTGTAACTGGGGTGGACGTGAAGCCGGTTGCGAAACTGAATCCAACCAATGCAGGACAACAGATAGTACCAACTGCAGATCAAATTCTCGCGTGGACAAGAAGAAATGCAGATGCGTTGTGTTCTATTGTCTATAGTGTAAGTGATTCTGTCATGGTGTTAATTCAACATGTTACCACAGCGGAGGAGGCATGGACGGTCTTGAAAAATCAGTACGAGACCACGAATCAAACGCGGATTCAGAATTTGGAGACTCAACTCGCAAATGAGAAATTGTCTGAGTCCGAAATGATAGAGAAGTTCATCACCAGGGTGAAGAACCTGTGCGATCAAATGACTGTGATTGGCATCACCATTACCAGTGAGAATCTAGCACGAAGGTGCATACGGATTCTCCCACCAAAGTACGACGGTCTTGTTATGGCACTAAATATGCAGAATAGAAAATTTGCCCCTCAACTTTGAGGATTTTAGCACGATGCTTCTGAAGGAGAGATGCGTCAAAAGATGAGAACTAGAGAAGATTCGGCTTTCTCGGCTAGATCAAAGAAAGGTAAGGGTAAGGACTCTGGTAACCCATCTTCTTCTGATGATAAAAAGAGAAAGAAGAAGATCAAGTGCTTCTATTGCAACAAGGCAGAGCACAAGTAGAATGAGTGCCAAAAGAAGATTGCAGATGAGAAGAACGGAGTAAAGAAAGAGTCCAGCAACAGCGTGCAGGCAGTACCACTACAGCTGTTCATAGCAATTGAGGAGATTTGCATGGAGGCAGTTCATGCACCTGCAAATGAACCTTGGATTATTGACAGTGGTGCATCGCGCCACATGACCAGTCAGAAGGATTGGTATAGCTCTCTACATCCGGTAGGGAATGACATCCTGGTAGCAGTCGGCAATGATGCAAAATGTCCAGCAAAAGGAAAAGGTACGATTGCTCTCAAGTCAGATGGAGTTGTAAAACAGTTGTCCGATGTCCTTTATGTGCCAGATATCAAGAGGAACTTGTTGTCCGTTTCTCCGATCATGGATTGGGATCTCAAAGTTCACTTCGATAAGAATGGCGCATAGATTTTGGATCTTCAAGGGAAAGTCATTGGTAAAGGTACACGGCGCAACAACATCTATGAACTCTCAACTTTCAGTGCTCGAGCCAATGTGAGAAACACTAAGCTGTGGCATGCGAGGTTTGGTCATCTAAACCTTAGTTCTTTAAAGGAGATGCATAAAAGTGGAATGATTGCAGACCTACCAGAAATTACAGATCTGCTCGATGTATGTGAAGCTTGCATGATGGGCAAGCAGCATCGGTACCCCTTTTTAAAGAGGCCAATAGGGCAAAGGCTCCTCTAGAGCTCATTCACACGGACCTCTGTGGAAAGATGGAGATGGAAGCTTTGGGTGGTTCCTACTACTTCATGATGCTGATCAACGACTACAGTAGAAGGATATGGATATACTTCTTGAAGACTAAAGATGAGGCTTTTAGTAATCTCAAAGAATGGCATGTAATGGTCAAGAAAGAAATGGGGAGGAAGGTGAAGAAGTTGAGATCAGACAGAGGTGGTGAGTTCACATCAAGTGAATTTGAAAGTTACTGCAAAAGTCACGGGATCAAGAGGCAGAGACCCCCGCCACATACATCACATCAAAATGGAGTAGTAGAATGGAGTAGTAGAGCACAAGATGCACATCATCTGTGAAATGGGCAGGAGTATGATGAAAGGGAAAGATTTTGCCAAAGACTTTCTGGGCTGAAGCATGTAACACGATAGTTTACATTCTGAATCATAGCTACATGAAGGCTATGAATGGGGATGACTCCACTGCAGGCCTTTTCTGGTAAGAAACCTTCAACTGCACATTTTAGAGTTTTTGGATGTGCTTGTTTTGTGCATGTCCCTAATGCTAATAGGACCAAATGGGAACCGAAGAGCTGGAAGTGTATTTTCTTGGGCTACAGTGAAGAGGCGAAGGGTTACCATCTCTATAATCCTATTATCAAGAAGGTAATAGTAAGTTGCAATGTGGTCTTCTTAAAACAGCCGCATCAATTGGAGGAGGATGCTTCCTTCCCAAACAACTAGGACTAGGATATCCATCCAGTACAACCACCAATAGCAGACCAAAATCCCCCAATGGTGCTTGGGAGGATTCAAGATAAAGAAGAGGAAGAAGAGCCTGCAAAACCACAACGGCAACGGCCATTCCCGAAGTGGGTAAAGCAGCTTTTGGATGGCAGCCCATTGAGGAGGAACCATCCGAACACCGCCGGTCCAAGAGACTAGAGGAGCAAAGAAGGATGCAGGAACACTTGGTCAACTATGCTTTGATGATGAGAGAGGTAATCCGTGCTGAAGAACCCAAGTGTCTTGAAGAAGCACAGGGTGATGATAGGTGGATGGAGGTTATGCAGTCGGAGTATGGCTCCATAATGAAGAACAACACTTGGGACCTTGTGGATCGACCACGAAAATGCAAGGTAATCGGCACCAAGTGGGTGTACAAGACCAAGAACAAGTCTGACGGCACGTTGGATAAGTACAAGGCTCTTGGCTCATGGCAAAAGTATTCGCACAGGTACATGGTTTTGATTATCAAGATACTTTTGCTCCAACAGCTTGGCTAACCACAGTTCGCAGTGTTTTGGCTTTAGCAGCACAAGAAAGTTGGCCCGTGTTTCAGATGGATGTAAAATCCTCCTTTTTGAATGGAGATCTCAAGGAGGAGGTATACATGGAACAACCACCAGGTTTTGTGATCCCCGGTTTAGAAGGTAAAGTCTGTAAATTGAAGAAGGCACTTTACGGGCTGAAACAAGCCCCACGAGCATGATACAGTGGATTGATGCCTACTTTTTGCAAAACGGGTTCAAGAGGAGCCCATCTGATGCAAATTTGTATATCTACAAAGAAGGAGGTAGGTGTATGATCGTGGTCCTTTATGTGGATGACCTTGTCATAACAAGGAATCATGAAGAGAAGATCTCGCAGGCAAAGCATTTGCTAGGAAGAGAGTTTGAAATGACAGACCTCGGACTGCTGATGCATTTCTGTTTGGGGATTGAAGTTTGGCAAGAGCCAAAATAGATCTTCATTTCACAGCTGAAGTATGCTGGAGAGATACTCAAGGCATTTGGCATTGCTGAGTGCAAGACAGTTGGCACCCCTATGGAGGTTGACGTGAAGCTCTCAAATGAGGATTCATCACCACGAGTGGACGAAGCGAAGTACAGAAGGCTTGTGGGCAGTTTGATTTACTTGTGCAACACACGGTTGAACATTAGTTTTGCGATTGGTGTACTAAGCAGGTTTTCCAATAAGCCCCGAGAGAACCACTGGAGGGCAAGGATGCAGGTGCTAAAATACATCAAAGGCACACTTGATTATGGCATCACCTATACCAAGGGCAACATCTTGACTGGATTCTGTGACTCGAATTGGGTAGGAGATGTGGACAGCAGGAGATCAGTGACAGGTTACTGTTTCTCACTTGGATCTGGAGCTGTGTCATGGGTCAGTAAGAAGAAACCTACAGTTTCTCTTTCTTCTACCGAGGCTGAGTACAAATCAGCATGTTTTTCCTCTTGTGAGGCAGTGTGGTTGAGGAGGATTTTAGGGGTTGACTCTCATTTGACATAGGAGGTGATGACTCTGATTATAATTGTCTTGAATTGGCTTCTTGCCTAGTACCCAAATAAAATCCTAAGCTTGTATTCTCAAAGTCGGTGGTAGGCGACCTTTTTCTGCATGTACATTGCAAATTGCCTTCATAATAGATGTTACAACTTGATTGCTATCATGTAGATGAAAGGAATCAATCCATATATCTGCAAAGAACTTAATTCCATGCACTAACACTCCACATAGATGTGTCTTTAGAAAGTGCTTTCCTTGTAATTTAGGTGGAGTGGCAACAAAATGAGGCAATGTTATTGTATACTGATCCATGCCATCTACAATAAGGCACATGTAGTCATCGGGATGCGAAATAGCTTGCTCCTTCCAAAATCCATATTTTTGTCTAGAATGTTGAATAAGGTCATGATGAGATTTTCAGTTTTTTTTGTATAATTCCCTTTGATTTGGACATGTTGCACTCTCAATCGCTCGCTTTAAATCATCACAGACATTGCACTTTGACATTTTTTGCCTCCTTGGGATTTTAACATATCCAAAGTTCTTCTTCCAAAGAGTATACAAAGTATGAGAAGAAGCTACAGCATCCCCTCTTTGCCTTTGCTTTTCTGCAATAGAGTCAAATACTTCGAGCTTTGTCAAGCCCATTGGAAGGTGCATTTCAGTGATCGCATCATCGTTAGGGAGTTTGGTAGATATATGGGGTTGAGGTAAAGCATTTTCATGTATGAAGTCTTGCAAAATTGCTGGTTGAGATTCTTGATTTGGACCTTCCTCTATTACCGTGAATGCTAAATTTGTTGCCGCCCTTTGCCTTGGTGACTAAATCCCAATATGTACCATGGGATAATCCAGTAATATTGCGATATGCCTTATTGCAAATCTTTTTCCCATTTACGAGAGGTTTTACCTTTTGTCTTGAACTTAGCCTTTTATTGCCACTCTGAAGAAAGCAAGAGAGACTTGTGAGAAGGTATTCTTTTTTTTCGCTTCCTCTTCTTTGCCACACGTGTCCTCTACATTCCCTGATGTCTACAAGATCAATGAAGCGCATACATCTTCGCTTACAACATAGATATCCCAATGCATTTAACATGTTCTCCTCCTTCATTACTCTCTTCCTCTTTGGTTGCTTTTGTGGATCTGCCTGGATTCACTTTCTCTTCATGCATATGTATGACCATTTTCGTTCCTCGTGCACGTTGTTATCTGTATTTATGCACTTCTTCTCCTCAATTTTTTTGTAACCAAGCATCCATGATTGGTCGTTGCATCCTTGGCCATATCACAATCAAAGTTAAATATTGAATAATCCTTTGTTGATCTCATCCTCGTTTTTAACACACTCTTAGGACCATTCAATGAATTCAATATTCTACAAGAGTATTGAGAACCTTGAAACTCTTCCACTCCTGAGAGAACATCGCTCATTGGGATATCTTGCATGGCTTTCACAAATCCACAAGCTTGATTGACACTAGGTTTGTTAATATGGATGAACTCATCCACACTTGACAAGACATCGCTATTGAAACCTTTACCCTTCTCACTGTGCAAGAATTCATCCACCCCAGATAAGGCTTCGCTTCTAAAGTCATTTTGTTTCTTGGAACCAATGAACTCATCCACTCCAGATAAGATGTCACTTCTATAATTGAGTACATTGAAATCATCCACATTTGAAGTGATAGAGCCTGGCACATGGGCACACTTTTTAGGTCCTTTGATATTGTAGTATACCTTGTCTTTATCATTGAAAACCATGTGCCTCTTTCTCATGTTTAAAAATTGCATGCTCCATCTCATATTCTTGCCTACCTCAGTAGTGTCTCCTAACCAATGGAACTTTTCAAAGTTAATGCTTTTATATTTTTTTGCAAAACTCTACTGTATGAAAACATAGAGGTAGGTAAAAATGGTGGTTTCCATGGGCTCATGGAAATGACCATTTCTATCAACCCCTCTCTTTTCATTGAGTACAGCTTCGCAAAAATACAAAGCATTAATTTTGAAGAGCTTCTAGGATTGCAAGGTACTACTCAATATGGATGGAGGGATAAGTTTATCTTAGATTTGGTAGAGTTTGGTATTGGATTGACAAATGAAAACTTATTAATGTTTAGTCTAATATCTCACCATTGATGCCATTGGAGGAGATACTAAAAAAAAAATTTGAACTATCATTGCACACAAGAAATTGGATAATGATAAAAATTGTACAATGAAACAAATGTTCACCATAATCAATCCACATTATGCACTTAACCCAGATCATTATATTCAAAGAAGAGTATTACAAAGTTATGTATGAAGTTTATATAATTATGCAGTAGGTCCCACATTTGCCGTTCCCTGAGTGCTTGGTCCTACACCCTACAAATCTATGTTGGTGAGATCCTCAAAATCAAACGTGTCAAGATCCTCAGCTGCATCCAAGTCTCCAAAGGTATGTCTGTAGCATGCAAGCTCAGTCTCCAACATGTGTACGCATGCTTGCAAGTCCTCGATCTCTTTGGCTTGTGATGCAAGATGATCTTGTAACTCCTTAGCAGTAACAACCTGTTGATGGAGAGGTATGGCAGATGTTGTCGAGTGAACAAGATCATTGTGTGCGTGGGGAGTTAGCACGCGAGGCCTATGAAACATGGGCTCTTTTTTCTCTATTCTTACTCGCTTGTGCTCTACAGGATGTCCCTTTCCTATTCCTCACAAGTGATCCTTGTAGTTCCAATCCACACATCGATGCAAGCCATCATAGACATACACCTGCTGAATGAAAAACATGGGTATTTGTAGGTTGTTGGGGATGCTCCCTTCCACCTCTATGAATCACTAGAGAAGGATGTGTGCAAGGGTTTTGTGCCACAAGTCTGACAACTTGGGTTGTGCATATTTATTCCTAGCATGTTTGGAATGAAGAAACAAGGTGTTTCTTATGAACTCCGATGGACATACCCTCTGTACTTGCTGAAGAGAGAGTGGGTCTCCTTGCATGGTGCCGTCATCCACTAGACCACTGGAAAAAATACCTAGCCCCTCTCTGCCCAGCATCTCTCTTTGCACCTATAAGATAGCATGAGCCTTGGCGTGATTTAGTTGGTCTACTAAATCAGCCTCTTGAGGCACAAAAGCAGCTTGTGGTCCCTCTTGAAGTGGAGGTTGCTCTGGTTGGCGAGGATCCTGTGGGAGAAATTTCTCTACATTCTCAACCCCCATGCTCATACTTAACCTAAAAAATGACAATAAGATAGAATTAATTTATAACCATAAATAATATTAAACAATTAAATGGATACTTATTACATCATTCACTTATACAAACAATATTTAAACATTTATTGTCGCACCATTTATCATATTTTAAAATTGGACCATCATTTCTATCGCATCATTCACTTAATTAAATAATATTTAAACATTAATTATCGCATCGTTTATCAAATTTTAAAATTGGACCATCATTTTTATCGCATCATTCACTTATACAAATAATATTTAAACATTAATTATCACATCATTTGTCATCTCATTGTAAATATACAAACTTGAACGATGGAGTGGATCTAGGCTTGGATGATATACACAAATATTAGTGTTACAAGTGTTCATGATCGGTCACTCATATTACAAATTGTCCAAGGAAGACTTAGTCATTTGCTGGTCTAAGTCCTTGGTTTGGACTGAGCTATATGCCACATCTAGGAGCAATGTCAAAAATTCCACAAAAATCAAGAGTGCTTGGACATCTATTCAATTGTGCTAACTTTCCTTGAACCGCAAATCATCGTAGATGCTGCCCGATTAGAGCTTCTGCGGGTCCATTACTTGGAGATGGTGCACAAATGTCTAAGATCTTCAAGATGTGATGAGACATAGCATACACATCTTGTGCAACGTCGAAAGGTGGGGGATTGGTGCAGAGGCAATCTAGAGCAACATGGCAAAATCTTGCAATAGAACTCCGTGAAGTGTTGGGGCTATCACTGGGTAATGCTGGATAGTGATTCCTAGTGCTGCATGGAGTCATCATTCCCCAATAAAAAATGCCCAAATATTACACTTCCTTGAATGACTCCGAGAAGTGTAGCATAATGTTTTGCGCATGCCAATTGTTATGCAGGACATTGTGTTGGTGCAGGTAATGAATAGTATGAACTAGTGCACTTAAAATATCAAATACATACTGACGGACCCGTGGAGCTCTAGCACAAATTTCCGCATCATCTTTTTGAAACACCGGAGATGGTCTCTTTCCATCATGTCTGAGGTAGGTTAGCCATCTTTCCAAATGATTTCCATTCTAGAACAGAAACAGTATCATTGGATTATCATCATGGACTAGACCTATAGCTTGGATGATGCCCAGATGTATGACATCACCCAAGCACCTGGCTTCTTCCAAGGCTCTGGACTTCAATGCATTTGTGGGAACACAAATCCTCAACACCTTACATGCATAAATCTTGTGCGGATCAAATGGAGCGATAAGAAGATTGCACATGTTGACTGTTTGATGTGTGACTGTGTCCACAGCTGCAAAGCCATGTGTGTGATGTGAGGGCTACTTGGGTCAACCTTAGCTTAGGTATAGCCAATTGCAAAACTATTTTTGGGGCCATTTTGGGACCATTTTGGGGCCATGACGCGATGCACTTCTAGGTAAATATTTGAATTTTTCGCGGACCCGCTCTCTTCCTGAAAATTTTCTTGATGTAATGAAGGCACACTAGCGTAATAATGAGGTGTAATATATTTGTGCAGAACACCACATAGCTAGACACATGGCATGTTTGCACTGCTTCGCACAGTGCAGCCTATGTTGCCTGATCACTTATTATCACACAGCCTTTTGATGTAACCTTGCCACCTGTCACTGGGCACGTACCCATGCAGATCATTAAAATTGAAGGTTGGCTTGGAGAGACCACCGCGATAGTTCTTGCCGTATTAATTAGACACAATCTATCATTCTAAACAACGCTGCAACACAGTCTCTGGCTTGACCACCTGCCATCATGCAACCTTTTGCCGCTTCTTTGCCTGCAGCCCATGCAAATCATAGGTTCGCTTAGAGAGACCACCGCATTGGTTTTTGGTGCAATATTGAGATGCAAGCTATCATTCTGAGCATCGCCTCAGCGTAGTCTTTGGCGTGACCACCTGTCATCGGCCTGAATTCAAGGTTGTCTTGGAGAGACCACTCTTAGAACCTATATGTTAACTCAAACTATGCCCATACTACATTAGTTTAGGACTAATACATCATGCCTCTAGCATGCGACTCAATTGTTAGTCACATGCAAATAAGTTGCAACCGCAACAACACCTGTATAGGAACGTGCTTCTTCTCAATAGAATCATTGCTTCTTCTCGTCCTTCTTTTCTCCCTTCTTGATCTCTTCTATTGTGCACACTTCTCCTCTTTCCTTCTCAACTTTCATGCTCCTTTCACGTTTTTACATGGTATCAATAGTCTTATCCCTCTCGACCCATCCTTGCTCTCTGCTACACGCACCTTCTGGAGCGAGGCAATCATGACAGCAACCTACCTTCAAAATATTTCTTCGATGTGCCACAATGAGCAGATGACCCCTTTCAAAGCGTGGACTGGGATGTTTCCTAGATCTATCTCATTTGAGAGTGTTCAGGTGTAGAGGCATTGCTCAAATTCCAAACAAACACCACAGAAAGCTCGATCCCAAGGCCTGTGAATGCGTCCTAATAGGATATGGTGATCCTTTAGATGTCAAATCCTACCGGTTGTATGACAAGGCCAACTCAACACCTATTTCATTAATTTTGGACTAGTGCACTGTCCAAATTCGTTTTGTGAGATAATTTTGGATAAAGCATTTCAAAAAAAGAGGCTCTTATAAAACAAAACTTTGAGTCAAAAAGTAAGATTTTAAAAAAGCAAATTAGAAAAAATGACGTGACATGTTATTAAAACTAGAGTACATTAAAAAAAGAGGACTTCATCTTGTTAAAAGAGACAAAAAGTAAGATTTTAAAAAATCAAATTAGAAAAAAAACTAGAGTACATTTAAAAAACTAGAGTACATTTAAAAAAAAGCATGACACATTTGTACAAGAAGTAGATCATATAACTCAAAGCCATATGGTGTTAAAAAACACCTTCCATTAGCTCAGCCTAGAAGATGTCATCTTTGTCTCTCTTGTCTATTACAACTTTACATTAGAGAACTAAAAAGTCTTTGTGGAACTGTAGTTTCATTTCTTGTCTATTATAGTTACTTTAGAAAACACATAAGTCTATGGAATTAAATTTCACAGTTACTTTAAATTTCTATGGAATTAAATTTCCATCACTTGACTATTAAGTCATTAGAGAGAGCATATGTCCTCGAAAATGCCTACTATGGCATTGGCTTCATGAAAACAAGCAGACTTTAAACTTGCAGGCCATGCGTAACCAAGGTTGGCATCGCAAATCTCGTCACAGACTCTCCTCACAACTTGAATCTTCCGCCGACTTGTAAGCATTCAACAACTCTTCTTTTCTCTCTTGGCTTTCCTCATCTTCACCATTTTTTTCAATACAGCTTCTAGCCACCGCCATATCCTGTACGAAAATTTAACTCGTTTGCATAAGAAGTACGTGATTAAAAGAAGCGAAAAAGAAAGCTAAGGATATTCACCTCTTCTGCTGAGTTCAAATCAAGTAGCCATGTGCGTAACATATCCTCCTCGAATGATTTTCCCTTCATTGGTCCATACAAAAGAGATCTAAGACAGAATTTGAGTTCAGTAAATGAAGTCGGGTAGTAACTAGTCATTGTCTTAGAGGGAAAGTGGGAGAAGGAGAGTGAGGGAGCAATAGCGAGGGATGTATAGTGAGATGCCCCTCTTTCAAAAGTGATAGAAAGTGAGGGGAGACGTAAAGTGAAAGATGAATACAAGTTAATCAGAAGGACTAGGATGTAAGAAATAAGAGAGTGTTTGTGGAAGGACTACGATGGAAGATTATAAGTGCACTAAGGCACGATGTGTTCGCTATGATAAGGATAAGGGTTGGAATAAAGTGAGAGAAGCATTGGAAATGCTCTACTTTAAGTGAGTGGAGACTCTCCAACTAAATAAAATTTTGCAGAGCATTGGGAATGCTGTACTTTAAGTGAGTGGAGCATTGGGAATTAATACTTTTCTATGAAATGTATTACAAATATTACATCATCACATATTCATATCGAAATTCTCATCACAGAAGGTTATATTTCCTAATAATCACATCATCACACATTCATATCATAAAATTGTGTACATGAAATAAATATATAAATATCATGACTGAATGCCACTTAAGTAATAAGTTAGAAATTGGTGTATAATCAACAAAAACTACATCATGATTCATACATTGCAAAAAATAAATGTCAACCATAATATTCATGGAGTAAACAACATCATGAGAATATGCTCCTCATGCATATATACAAACACAACATCATACATGCATCACAACTCTTCTAATGCTTCTAGTGGAGACTGTGGCAACTCTTCTGATGCTTCCAATGGAGGCTGTGGTGCTCTAGATGTACACTCAGTCTCTACTTCTTCTGTAGTATGTAGTGCTTTCGGAGTAGACTCAGTATCCTCTTCCTTAAATGCAAGCGGAGGCTGTGGCAACTTTTCTGATGCTTCCAGGTGTGTTCTCCGATCAAGTACTTATGTGATCGGAATGCCACTTTCCATGTAAGTCAATTCCACCTAGTTGAAGGTGTGTGCAAAGTATTGTGCCCATCGGATATGCTTTGCATTGTCGATCAAGCATAAAACACCGTTTTTGCCTTAGTGTCATGCACAACCATAAAAAAACACGGTCCTAGGCATGTTAATCAACAAGTACTTATCGGATGGGGGCTCCACTTTGCACGCAAGTCCATTTCGACTAAGTTGAGATGCATGCAAAGTATTGTCACCATTGGATATGCTCTGCATGGTCGATTACGCATTATACAATGTTTTTTCGGTAGTGATATGCACATCCGCAAAAAAACACGCCCTTTGGTATGTTATCTGACCAAGTACTTATCGTATGGGTGTGCCTCTTTGAGAACATTTCAATACCACCTAGGTTAGGGTGTAGGAAAAGTATTGTGCCCATCGGACATGCTTTGCATGGTCGATCGAGCATTAAATACCAATTTCTGCCTTAGTGTCATGCACATTCTTTAAAAAACACCCTGCTAGGTGTGTTATCCGATCAAGTAGTTATGCGATGGAAATTCCACTTTGCATGTAAGTTAATTACACCTAGTTGAAGGTGTGTCCAAAGTATTGTGTCCATCTGATATGCTTTTCATTGTCCATCAAGCATAAAACACGGTTTTTGCCTTAGTGTCATGCACAACCATAAAAAAACACGGTCCTAGGTGTGTTAATCAAACAAGTACTTATCGGATCGGGGCTCCACTTTGCACGCAACTCCAATTCAACTAGGTTGAGATATGTGCAATGTATTGTCACCATCGGATATGCTCTGCATGGTCAATTATGCATTATACAACGTTTTTCCGGTAGTGATATGCACATCCGCAAAAAAACACGCCCTTTGGTATGTTATCTGACCAAGTACTTATCGGATGGGTGTGCCTCTTTGAGAACATTTCAATACCACCTAGGTTAAGGCGTAGGAAAAGTATTGTGCCCATCGGATATGCTTTGCATGGTCGATTGAGCATTAAATGCCATTTTTGCCTTAGTGTCATGCACATCCGTAAAAAAACACGCTACTAGGCGTGTTATCCGATCAAGTACTTATGCGATGGGAATTCGACTTTGCATGTAAATTAATTCCCTCTAGTTGAAGGTGTGTGCAGAGTATTGTGCCCATCGGATATGCTTTGCATTGTCGATCAAGCATAAAACATCGTTTTTGCCTTAGTGTCATGCACAACCATAAAAGAACATGGTCCTAGGTGTCTTATTCAAACAAGTACTTATCGGATGGGGGCTCCACTTTGCACGCAAGTCCGTTTCAACTAGGTTGAGGTGTGTGCAAAGTATTGTCACCATCAGATATGCTTTGCATGGTCGATCACGCATTATACAACGTTTTTCCGGTAGTGATATACACATCCGCAAAAAAACACGCCCTTAGGTATGTTATCTGACCAAGTACTTATCGGATGGGTGTGCCTCTTTGAGAACATTTCAATACCACCTAGGTCTTAGCATAGGAAAAGTATTGTGTCCATCCGATGTGCTTTGCATGGTCGATCAAGCATTAAATACCATTTTTGCCTTAGTGTCATGCACATCCGTAAAAAAACACACTGCTAGGTGTGTTATCCGATCAAGTACTTATGCGATGGGAATGACACTTTGCATGTAATTCAATTCCACCTAGTTGAGGGTGTGTGCAAAGTATTGTGCCCATCGGATATGCTTTGCATGGTCGATTGAGCATTAAATACCATTTTTGCCTTAGTGTTTTTTATGGTTCTGCAAAAAAACACACCCTTAGGCATGTTATCTGACCAAGTACTTATTGTATGGGTGTGCCTCTTTCAAAACATTTCAATACCACTGAGGTTAAGGTGTAGGAAAAGTATTGTGCCCATCCGATATGCTTTGCATGGTCGATCGAGCATTAAATACGATTTTGCCCTTAGTGTCATGCACATCCGTAAAAAAACACGTTGCTAGGTGTGTTATCCGATCAAGTACTTATGCGATGGGAATGTCACTTCGCATGTAAGTTAATTCCACCTAGTTGAAGGTGTGTGCAAAGTATTGTGCCCATCGGATATGCTTTGCATTGTCGATCAAGCATAAAACACCGTTTTTGCCTTAGTGTCATGCACAACCATAAAAAACACGGTCCTAGGTGTGTTAATCAAACAAGTACGGATCGGATGGGGGCTCCACTTTGCACGCAAGTCCATTTCAACTAGGTTGAGATGCATGCAAAGTATTGTCACCATCGGATATGCTGTGCATGGTCGATTACGCATTATACAACGTTTTTCCCCTAGTGATATGCACTTCTGCAAAAAAACACACCCTTAGGTATGTTATCTGACCAAGTACTTATTGGATGGGTGTGCCTCTTTGAGAACATTTCAATACAACATAGTTTAAAGTGTAGGAAAAGTATTGTGCCCATCGTATATGCTTTGCATGGTCGATCGAGAATTAAATACCATTTTTGCCTTAGTGTCATGCTATCCGTAAAAAAACATGCTGCTAGACCTGTGTTATCCGATCAAGTACTTATGCGATGAGAATTCCACTTTGCATGTAAGTCAATTGCACCTAGTTGAAGGTGTGTGCAAAGTATTGTGCCCATCGGATATGCTTCGCATTGTCGGTCAAGCATAAAACACCGTTTTTGCCTTAGTGTCATGCACAACCATAAAAGAACACGGTCCTAGGTGTGTTATTCAAACAAGTACTTATCGGATGGGGGCTCCACTTTGCACACAAGTCTATTTCAACTAGGTTGAGGTGCATGCAAAGTATTGTCATTATCGGATATGCTTTGCATGGTCGATCACGCATTATACAATGTTTTTCCCGTAGTGATATGCAGATCTGTAGAAAAACACGCCCTTAGGTATGTTATCTGATCAAGTACTTATCGGATGGGTGTGCCTCTTTGAGAACATTTCAATACCACCTAGGTTAAGGTGTAGGAAAAGTATTGTGCCCATCGGATATGCTTTGCATTGTCAATCGAGCATTAAATACCATTTCTGCCTTAGTGTCATGCACATCCGTAAAAAAACACACTGCTAGGTGTGTTATCCGATCAAGTACTTATGCGATGGGAATGCCAGTTTGCATGTAATTCAATTCCACCTATCTGAAGGTGTGTGCAAAGGATTGTGCCCATCGGCGGATATGCTTTGAATGGTCAATCGAGCATTAAATACCATTTTTGCCTTAGTGTTTTTTTATGGTTCCGCAAAAAAACACGCCCTTAGGTATGTTATCTGACCAAGTACTTATCACATGGGTGTGCCTCTTTCAGAAGATTTCAATACCACTAGGTTAAGGTGTAGGAAAAGTATTGTGCCCATCGGATATGCTTTGCATGGTCGATCAAGCATTTTAAATACCATTTTTGCCTTAGTGTCATGCACACCCGTAAAAAACACGCTTCTAGGTGTGTTATCCGATCAAGTACTTATGCGATGGGAATGCCACTTTGCATGTAAATCAATTGCACCTAGTTGAAGTTTTGTGCAAAGTATTGTGCCCATCGGATATGCTTGCATTGTCGATCAAGCATAAAATGCTGGTTTTGCCTTTGTGTCATGCACAACCATAAAAAAACACAGTCCTAGGTGTGTTATTCAAACAAGTACTTATCGGATGGGGGCTCCACTTTGTATGCAAGTCCTTTTCAACTAGGCTGAGGTGCGTGCAAAGTATTGTCACCATCGAATATGCTTTGCATGGTCGATCACGCATTATACAACGTTTTTCCTGTAGTGATATGCACATCCACAAAAAAACATGCCCTTAGGTATGTGATTTGACCAAGTACTTATCCGAGGGGTGTGCCCCTTTGAGAACATTTAAATACCACCTAGTTTAAGGTGTTGGGGTTTGTCAATGTCCTGCCTCTCCATAGGCACACTTGTAGTCCTATGTGTGTGCTAGGGGGCAGTTAGGTGGAGCTAGATGCTTCTAGAAGTTAGGTGGAGAGATTCTAGGAGCTCGGTGGCCTTTGGTATGAGGTCATCTATGATGTCAGTTGGATGTAGAGGTAGCCTACATATGGCCCTCATTTCTCTTCATTCGAAGAGACAATTCTTCATTTGTGTCCATCTTCTTGTCTCCATTTTGCTCAGCTTGCTCTTTTCAACATGGTATCAGAGCAGTACCAGCCTCCTTGAGCTTGATCCCGCCACCTCATCATCTCCTGTGTTGCAGCTTATGCTTGTCGTCATCCTTGGGATAACAAGACGATGATGCTGCATCGTCAACCTCTTGGCTCTCTCCTCCAACTCCTCGTTCCTTATCCTGGACGTTCGTTCCCCGAGACTTGAGTAGTTTCTAAAGATCTTGTTACGGAACTTCTACTTAAATGGCCGCCGTCAAGTTTATGTTCTAGCAGAGGAAGCAGCGCTTAAGTATCTTGGGTTCGTCGAAATAACGGTCTATTCTACCTCAACATATGCAGCAATGGCGTACGAATTTGTGAAAAAGTGCTCAGGCTCTTTGAAGCCTTGTGTCGATGCTGTCGAAAAAAAAGTCAGAAGCGTTGTTGGACCTATATACCACAAGATTGAGGGTATTCCTCACGAGATTCTACTCTTTGCTGGAGTCTTTAGCATGTGCCGTCGAGACCCACGTGCCTCAGAAGGTAAAGGAGGTGTCATATACGGTTTTTGGAATCGCCAAGCAAATCCAGACTATTTGATATCTGTGGCTGCGGAATTGCATGAAAGCAGCTTTGTGGAGACGTCTAAGGCTTACTATGCCAGATGCGAGCCACTAGCAGAGGAGTGGCTTTACTCCATGTGGAAGAAGTTTCTGAAGCTCCCATATTCTGTCAAGGTTATACATTGCGTGGCTCCTCCTACTATATTCTGCGCCGACAAGTTCAACCACGTTATAGCCGCTTTGAAAGAAAAGCAGCTTCCTTTGATTTTTCAAGTAGCTTCCTTTGATTGGGTTCATGCCCTCCTTGCCGGTCGAGCGCATCGAAACCATTATTAAGAGAGATGCCTAGTTTTTGGATTGCGTTCTACTATCCATTCATATTTGTCTTTCTACGTTTGTAGATAATGAGTATGTTTTTTGAGCTCCACTTGTATCTCCCCTAGTTGTTTGAGTCAAGGTACTCTGCCTGGATAGTCCTCCAAAATGGATGAATAAACTATTGTGTGATTTGTAAACACCTCTGGTCACCATATGATGTAGACCATGTGTATGTGTTTTGTCCCCTTGGTACCTCCTGTAGACATTGTGTTTGTACATGCAGGGGAGATAACCATTGGGGGGGGTTTTGTTTTGTTTTTTTTTTTCCCTCATGGTACCTCTTGCAGACATTTTGTTTGTACATGCAAGGGAGATAACCATTGGGGGGGCTCGTGTTTCCCACTTTGTATACCTTACACCCATGGGAACCCTTGCTAGCTTGAGATCCTAGCCATTGATAGATCCATGACCACCATGAGATGGCATGTGACACCTTGTGCTAGCTGTATCCTTGACATAGCTTGAGGCAGTCCCTTGAGGGGGGGTTTGTTGGGGTTTGTCAATGTCCTGCCTCTCCATAGGCACACTTGTAGTCCTATGTGTGTGCTAGGGGGCAGTTAGGTGGAGCTAGATGCTTCTAGAAGTTAGGTGGAGAGATTCTAGGAGCTCAGTGGCCTTTGGTATGAGGTCATCTATGATGTCAGTTGGATGTAGAGGTAGCCTACATATGGCCCTCATTTCTCTTCATTCGAAGAGACAATTATTCATTTGTGTCCATCTTCTTGTCTCCATTTTGCTCAGCTTGCTCTTTTCAACATAAGGCGTAGGAAAAGTATTATGCCCATCGGATATCCTTTGCATGGTCGATCGATCATTAAATACCATTTTGTCCTTAGTGTCATGCACATTCGTAAAAAAACACGCTGCTAGCTGTGTTATCCGATCAAGTACTTATGCGATGGGAATGCCACTTTGCATGTAGGCCAATTCCACCTAGTTGAAGGTGTGTGAAAAGTATTGTGCACATCGGATATGCTTTGCATTGTCGATCAAGCATAAAACACCGTTTTTGCCTTAGTGTCATGCACAACCATAAAAAAACACGGTCCTAGGTGTTAATCAAACAAGTACTTATCAAATGGGGGATCCACTTTGCACGCAAGTTTGTTTCAACTAGGTTGAGATGTGTGCAAAGTATTGTCACCATCGGATATGCTCTGCATGGTTGATTACGCATTATACATCGTTCGTTCGGTAGTGATATGCACATCCGCAAAAAAACACGCCCTTAGTGTGTTATCTGACCAAGTACTTATCGGATGGGTGTGCCTCTTTGAGAACATTTCAATACCACCTAGGTTAAGGCATAGGAAAAGTATTGTGCCCATCGGATATGCTTTGCATGGTCAATTGACTATTAAATACATTTTTGCCTTAGTGTCATGCACATCCTTTAAAAAACATGCTGCTAGGTTTGTTATCCGATCAAGTACTTATGCGATGGGAATGCCACTTTGCATGTAAGTCAAATACACCTAGTTGAAGGTGTGTGCAAAGTATTGTGCCCATCGAATATGCTTTGCATTGTCGATCAAGCGGGTGTCATGCACAAGCATAAAAGAACACGGTCCTAGGTGTGTTATTCAAACAAGTACTTATCGGATGGGGGTTCCACTTTGCACACAAGTCCGTTTCAACCATCGGATATTCTTTGCATGGTCAATCATGCATTATACAATATATGTTTGGTAGTGATATGCACATCCGCCCGCAAAACAACACGCCTTTAGGTATGTTATCTGACCAAGTACTTATCGGATGGGTGTCCCTCTTTGAGAACATTTCAATACCGGTTAAGGCATAGGAAAAGTATTGTGCCCATCAGATATGCTTTGCATGGTCGATCGAGCATTAAGTACCATTTTTGCCTTAGTGTCATGCACATCCGTAAGAAAACATGCTGCTAGGTGTGTTAACCGATCAAGTACTTATGCGATGGGAATGCCACTTTCCATGTAAGTCAATTCCACCTAGTTGAAGGTTTGTGCAAAGTATTGTGCCCATCGGATATGCTTTGCATTGTCGACTCGGGGGGGTCACTATGTATAAACCATGTATATCACGTGCGTTCAAGGCCTATATTTAAAATCCCTTATCTGTAAATTTTTTCATTAATAAAATGTACCCCTTTTCTATACAAATCTGTAAATTTTTTCGAAAACTATTTTAAATAGTCCCTTATGTAAATTTATTTCTGTAAATTTTAGGAATAAAAAATATCCTTCTGTTGAACTCACGTGATAGGGTTACATATGATGAGTGACCCCCCTGAGATTGTCGATCAAGCATAAAACACTGTTTTTGCCTTAGTGTAATGCACAACCATAAAAAGACACGGTCCTAGGTGTGTTATTCAAACAAGTACTTATCAGATGGGGGCTCCACTTTGCACGCAAGTATATTTCCACTAGATTGAGGTGCGTGCAAAGTATTGTCACCATCGGATATGCTTTGCATGGCCGATCACGCATTATACACCGTTTTTCCCTAGTGATATGCACATCCGCAAAAAAACATGCCCTTAGGTGTGTTATCTGACCAAGTACTTATTGGATGGGTGTGCCTCTTTGAGAAAATTTCAATACCACCTAGGTTAAGGCATAGGAAAAGTGTTGTGCCCATCAGATATGCTTTGCATGGTCCATCGAGCATTAAATACCATTTTTGCCTTAGTGTCATGCACATCCGTAAAAAAAACACGCTGCTAGGTGTGTTATCCGATCAAGTACTTATGCGATGGGAATGCCACTTTGCATGTAAGTCAATTTTGCCTAGTTGAAGGTGTGTGCAAAGTATTGTGCCCATCGGATATGCTTTGCATTGTCGATCAAGCATAAAAGACCGTTTTTGCCTTAGTGTCATGCACAACCATAAAAAAATGCGATCCTAGGTGTGTTAATCAAAAAAGTACTTATCGGATGGGGGCTCCACTATGCACGAGAGTCCATTTCAACTAGGTTGAGGTGCATGCAAAGTATTTTCACCATAGGATATGCTTTGCATGGTCGATCACACATTATATACCATTTTTCCCCTAGTGATATGCACATCCGTAAAAAAACACTCCCTTAGGTGTGTTATCTGACCAAGTACTTATTAGATGGGTGTGCCTCTTTGAGAACATTTTAAAAACACCTAGGTTGAGGTGTAGGAAAAGTTTTGTGCCCATCGAATATCCTTTGCATGGTCGATCAAGCATTAAATACCATTTTTGCCTTAGTGTCATGCACATCCGTAAAAAAACACACTGCTAGGTGTGTTATCCGATCAAGTACTTATGCGATGGGAATGCCACTTTGGATGTAATTCAATTCCACCTAGTTGAAGGTGTGTGTAAAGGATTGTGCCCATCATATATGCTTTGCATGGTTGATCGAGCACTAAATACCATTTTTGCCTTAGTGTTTTTTTATGGTTCCGCAAAAAAACATGCCCTTAGGTATGTTATCTGACCAAGTACTTATCGGATGGGTGTGCCTCTTTGATAACATTTCAATACCACTAGGTTAAGGCGTAGGAAAAGTATTGTTCCCATCGGATATGCTTTGCATGGTCGATAGCATTAAATACCGTTTTTGCCTTAGTGTCTTGCACCCGTAAAAAAACACGCTTCTAGGTGTGCTATCCGATCAAGTACTTATGCGATGGGAATGCCACTTTTCATGTAAGTCAATTGCACCTAGTTGAAGGTTTGTGCAAAGTATTGTGCCCATCGGATATGCTTGCATTGTCGATCAAGCATAAAACGTTGGTTTTGCCTTTGTGTCATGCACAACCATAAAAAAACACAGTCCTAGGTGTGTTATTCAAACAAGTACTTATCGGATGGAGGCTCCACTTTGTATGCAAGTCCTTTTCAACTAGGCTGAGGTGCATGCAAGGTATTGTCACCATCGAATATGCTTTGCATGGTCGATCACGCATTATACAACGTTTTTCTTGTAGTGATATGCACATCCGCAAAAAAACACGCCCTTAGGTATGTTATTTGACCAACTACTTATCCGATGGGTATGCCCCTTTGAGAACATTTAAATACCACCTAGGTTAAGGCATAGGAAAATTATTATGCCCATCGGATATCCTTTGCATGGTCGATCGATCATTAAATACCATTTTGTCCTTAGTGTCATGCACATTCGTAAAAAAACACGCTACTGGGTGTGTTATCCGATCAAGTACTTATGCGATGGGAATGCCACTTTGCATGTAGGCCAATTACACCTAGTTGAAGGTGTGTGAAAAGTATTGTGTGCATCGGATATGCTTTGCATTGTCGATCAAGCATAAAACACCGTTTTTGCCTTAGTGTCATGCACAACCATAAAAAAACACGGTCCTAGGTGTGTTAATCAAACACTTGAGTACTTATCAAAAGGGGGATCCACTTTGCATGCAAGTTTGTTTCAACTAGGTTCAGATGCGTGCAAAGTATTGTCACCATCGGATATGCTCTGCATGGTCGATTACGCATTATACAACGTTCGTTCGGTAGTGATATGCACATCCGCAAAAAAACACGCCCTTAGTGTGTTATCTGACCAAGTACTTATCGGATGGGTGTGCCTCTTTTAGAACAGTTCAATACCACCTAGGTTAAGGCATAGGAAAAGTATTGTGCCCATCGGATATTCTTTGCATGGTTGATCGAGCATTAAACACCATTTTTGCCTTAGTGTCATGCACATCCGTAAAAAAACACGCTGCTAGGTGTCTTATCTGATCAAGTACTTATGCGATGGGAATGCCACTTTGCATGTAATTCAATTATTTCTAGTTGAAGGTGTGTGCAAAGTAGTGTGCCCATCGGATATGCTTTGCATTGTGGATCAAGCATAAAACACCATTTTTGCCTTAGTGTCATGCACAACCATAAAAAAACACGGTCCTAGGTGTGTTATTCAAACAAGTACTTATCGGATGGGGGCTCCACTTTGCACGCAAGTCCGTTTCAAATCGATTGAGGTGCGTCAAAGGTCTTGTCACCATCGGATATGCTTTGCATGGCCGATCACGCATTATACACCGTTTTTCCCTAGTGATATGCACATTCACAAAAAAACACGCCCTTAGGTGTGTTATCTGACCAAGTACTTATCGGATGGGTGTGCCTCTTTGAGAAAATTTCAATACCACCTAGGTTGAGGCATAGGAAAAGTGTTGTGCCCATCGGATATCCTTTGCATGGTCGATCAAGCATTAAATACTATTCTTGCTCTAGTGTCATGCACATCCGTAAAAAAACACGCTGCTAGGTGCGTTATCCAATCAAGTACTTATGCCATGGGAATGCCACTTTGCATGTAAGTCAACTCCACCTAGTTGAAGGTGTTTGCAAAGTATGGTGACCATCGGATATGCTTTGCATTGTCGATCAAGCATAAAACACCGTTTTTGCCTTAGTGTCATGCACAACCATAAAAAAACACGGTCCTAGGTGTGTTATTCAAAAAAGTACTTATCAAATGGGGGCTCCACTTTGCACACAAGTATCTTTCAGCTAGGTTTAGGTGCGTGCAAAGTACTGTCACCATCGGATATGCTTTGCATGGTCGATCACGCATTATACACCGTTTTTCCCCTAGTGATATGCACATCCATAAAAAAACGCGCCCTTAGGTGTGTTATCTGACCAAGTACTTATCGGATGGGTGTGCCTATTTCAGAACATTTTAATACCACCTAGGTTAAGGTGTAGTAAAAGTATTGTGCCTATCGGATATGCTTTGCATGGTCGATCGAGCATTAAATACCATTTTTGCCTTAGTGTCATACACATCCATAAAAAAAACACGCTGCTAGGTGTGTTATCCGATCAAGTACTTATGCGATGGGAATGCCACTTTGCATGTAAGTCAATTTCACCTAGTTGAAGGTGTGTGCAAAGTATTGTGCCCATCGGATATGCTTTGCATTGTCAATCAAGCATAAAAGACCATTTTTGACTTAGTGTCATGCACAACCATAAAAGAACACGGTCCTAGGTGTGTTATTCAAACAAGTACTTATTGGATGGGGGCTCGGTCGATCACGCATTATACAACGTTTTTTCGGTAGTGATATGCACATCCACAAAAAAACACGCCTTAGGTATGTTATTTGACCAAGTACTTATCGGATGGGTGTGCCTCTTTGAGAACATTTCAATACCACCTAGGTTAAGGCGTAGGAAAAGTATTGTGCCCATCGGATATGCTTTGCATGGTCGATCGAGCATTAAATACCATTTTTCCCTTAGTGTCATGCACATCCGTAAAAAAACACGCTGCTAGGTGTGTTAACCGATCAAGTACTTATGCGATGGGAATGCCAATTTCCACATAAGTCAATTCCACCTAGTTGAAGGTGTGTGAGAAGTATTGAGCCCATAGAATATGCTTTGCATTGTCGATCAAGCATAAAACACCGTTTTTGCCTTAGTGTCATGCACAACCATAAAAAAACACGGTCCTAGGTGTGTTAATCAAACAAGTACTTATTGGATCGGGGCTCCACTTTGCACGCAAGTGCGTTTCAACTAGGTTGAGATGCATGCAAAGTATTATCACCATCGGATATGCTCTGCATGGTTGATGACGCATTATACAACATTTTTTCGGTAGTGATATGCACATCCACAAAAAAACACGCCCTTAGGTATGTTATCTGACCAAGTACTTATCGTATGGGTGTGCGTCTTTGAGAACATTTCTATACCACCTAGGTTAAGGTGTAGGAAAAGTATTTGCCCATCGGATATGCTTTGCATGGTTGATCGAGCATTAAATACCATTTTTGCCTTAGTGTCATGCACATCCATAATAAAACACGCTGCTAGGTGTGTTATCCGATCAAGTACTTATGCGATGGGAATGCCACTTTGCATGTAAGTTAATTCCACCTATTTGAAGGTGTGTGCAAAGTATTGTGCCCATCGGATATGCTTCACATTGTCGATCAAGCATAAAACACCGTTTTTGGCTTAGTGTCATGCACAACCATTAAAAAACACGGTCCTAGGTGTGTTAATCAAACAAGTAGTTATTGGACAAGGGCTCCACTTTGCACGCAAGTCTGTTTCAACTAGGTTGAGATGGGTGCAAAGAATTGTCACCATCGGATATGCTCTGCATGGTCGATTACACATTATATAACATTTTTCCCCTAGTGATATGTACATCCGCAAAAAAACACGCCCTTAGGTATGTTATCTGACCAAGTACTTATCAGATGGGTGTGCCTCTTTGAGAACATTTCAATACCACCTACATTAAGGCATAGGAAAAGTATTGTGCCCATCGGATATGCTTTGCATGGTCAATTGAGCATTAAATACCATTTTTGCCTTAGTGTCATGCACATCCGTAAAAAAAACACGCTGCTAGGTGTGTTATCCGATCAAGTACTTATGCGATGGGAATGCCACTTTGCATGTAAGTCAATTACACCTAGTTGAAGGTGTGTGCAAAGTATTGTGCCCATCGGATATGCTTTGCATTGTCGATCAAGCGGGTGTCATGCACAACCATAAAAGAACACGGTCCTGGGTGTGTTATTCAAAAAAGTACTTATCGGATGGGGGCACCACTTTGCACACAAGTCCGTTTCAACTAGGTTGAGGTGGGTGAAAAGTATTGTCACCATCGGATATGCTTTGCATGGTCGATCATGCATTATACAACATTTGTTCGGTAGTGATATGCACATCCACAAAACAACACGCCTTTAGGTATGGTATCTGACCAAGAACTTATCGGATGGGTGTGCCTCTTTGAGAACATTTCAATACCACCTAGGTTAAGGCATAGGAAAAGTATTGTGCCCATCGGATATGCTTTGCATGGTCGATCGAGCATTAAATACCATTTTTGCCTTAGTGTCATGCACATCCGTAAAAAAACATGCTGCTAGGTGTGTTAACCGATCAAGTACTTATGCGATGGGAATTCCACTTTCCATGTAAGTCAATTCCACCTAGTTGAAGGTTTGTGCAAAGTATTGTGCCCATCGGATATGCTTTGCATTGTCGATCAAGCATAAAACACCGTTTTTGCCTTAGTGTAATGCACAAACATAAAAAAACACGGTCCTAGGTGTGTTATTCAAACAAGTACTTATCAGATGGGGACTCCACTTTGCACACAAGTATCTTTCCACTAGATTGAGGTGCGTGCAAAGTATTGTCACCATCGGATATGCTTTGCATGGCCGATCACGCATTATACACCGTTTTTCCCCTAGTGATATGCACATCCGCAAAAAAACATGCCCTTAGGTGTGTTATCTGACCAAGTACTTATCGGATGGGTGTGCCTCTTTGAGAAAATTTCAATACCACCTAGGTTAAGGTGTAGGAAAAGTGTTGTGCCCATCCGATATGCTTTGCATGGTCGATCGAGCATTAAATACCATTTTTGCCTTAGTGTCATGCACATCCGTAAAAAAAACACGTTGCTAGGTGTGTTATCCGATCAAGTACTTATGCGATGGGAATGCCACTTTGCATGTAAGTCAATTCCACCTAGTTGAAGGTGTGTGCAAAGTATTGTGACCATTGGATATGCTTTGCATTGTCGATCAAGCATAAAAGACCGTTTTTGGCTTAGTGTCATGCACAACCATAAAAAAATGCGGTCCTAGGTGTGTTAATCAAACAAGTACTTATCGGATGGGGGCCCCAATTTGCACGCAAGTCCGTTTCAAGTAGGTTGAGGTGCATGCAAAGTATTGTCACCATCGTATATGCTTTGCATGGTCGATCACCTATTATACACCATTTTTCCCCTAGTGATATGCACATCCGCAAAAAAACACGCCCTTAAGGTGTGTTATTTGACCAAGTACTTATTACATGGGTGTGCCTCTTTGAGAACATTTCAATACCACCTAGGTTAAGGCGTAGGAAAAGTGTTGTGCCCATTGGATATCCTTTGCATGGTCGATCGAGCATTAAATACTATTTTTGCTCTAGTGTCATGCACATCCTTAAAAAAACACTCTGCTAGGTATGTTATCCGATCAAGCACTTATGGGATGGGCATGCCACTTTGCATGTAAGTCAATTCCACCTAGTTGAAGGTGCGTGCAATGTATTGTGCCCATTGGATATTTTTTGCATTGTCGATCAAGCATAAAACACCGTTTTTGCCTTCATTTGTAAAAAACACGGTCCTAGGTATGTTATCGGATGAAGTACTTATCTAACCGACACGCCACTTTTCATGCAAGTCAATAACTCCTAGGTTGAGGTGGGTGAAAAGTATTGTGCCCATCGGATGTAGTTTTTTTCGTATACCACGTATTAAACTCCGTTTGTGCCTCAATGTCATGCACAACCATAAAAAAACACGCTTTTAGGTGTGTTAACCGACCAACTACTTATCAGATGGGTGTACCACTTTGCATGCAATGCAATACCACAGTTGTTGAGACTCATGCAAAGTATTGCGCCCATCGGATATGCTTTGCATTGTCGAACAAGCATTAAACACTATTTTGGCCTTAGTGTCATGCACAACCATCATAAAATGCGGTCCTAGATGTGTTATTCGACTAAGTACTTATGGGATGGGCACGCCACTTTGCATGTAAGTCAATAATACCTAGGTTGAGATGTGTGCAAAGCATTGTGATGATCGGATATGCATTGCATTGTTGATTAAGCATAAAACAACATTTTTGCCTTAGTGTCATGGACAACAACCAATAAAAAACATGGTCCTAGGTGTGATATTCTAAAAAGTACTTGTCAGATGGGGGAGCCACTTTGCAAGAAAGTCAATTTCAACTAGGTTGATGTGCGTGCACAGTATTGTGTGTATCAGTTATGCTTTGCATGGGGGATCACATATTATACACCGTTTTCCCCCTAGTGTTATGCACATCCGTCAAAGAACACGCTCTTAGGTGTATTATCATACTAAGTACTTATTGAATGGGTGTTCCACTTTGCATGGAACACCATACCACCACTTTTGAGGCATATGCAAAGTATTGTGTCCATCAGATATGCTTTACATGGTAGATTGAGTATTAAATACCGTTTTTGCCTTGGTGTCATGTAGAACCGTCAAAAAACACGATCCTAGGTGTATTTTTCAAACAAGTACTTATTGGATGGGGATGCCACTTTGCACACAAGTCAATACTACCTAGGTTGAGGAACATGCAAAGTCTTGTGTCCATTGGATATGCTTTGCATAGTCAATCGCACATTATACACCATTTTGTTCCTAGTGTTATGCACAATCATCATAAAATACGTTTGTAGGTGTGTTATCCGAACAAGTACTTATGGGATGGGTGCACCACTTTGTATGCAAGTCAATACGACCTAAGTTGAGGCATGTACAAAGTTTTGTGTCCATCAGAGAAATGTAGATGCGATAATTTATTAGAAAATTCTCGATATGTGTATATGTGTGTGTGTGTGGCAAACAATTTTGATACAACAAAGTAAACACCTAGTGCACAAATTATGCACTTCATACCTTGAGTATTGTGTCAAAATAAAAGCTGAAATAAGCTTGTTGATGAGGATAAATACGCCCTTGAATAAAAGCATAGTTGTTATATGACCACAATAGGATCGCTTTGACACCTGTGATTTTGCCCACATGTAAGTTTGCAAATAGTATAAAAAATCATATAATAATATATTAATAGTTTGCAAATGTGTATAGAAAGTGTGTAATGGGAAGTGGAAGTGGGAGTGAGGAGTGGAATGGGAGAGGGGAAGTAATAGGGGTGTATGAAAAATAGTATAATAATATATTAATAGTTTTCAAATGGCAAGTGAGTAATTGGAAGTGGAAGTGAGAGTGGGGAGGGAAGAATGGAATGGGAGAGGGGGAGCTAATAGGGGAGTAGGATAATAAGGGAGTGAAATGAGTGAGGGGAGTTAATAGGGGATGAAAAAGAGGAGGGTGAGATGGGGAAATATGGGATTTTGGGAGATGGGAGGAGTATGGGACGTGGTGGAAATGTGGGATGGGAGTGGTGGCAATGGGGGAGGAAGAAGAAATGGATGGGGGGAGGGCCAATGGAAGATTGGGATGAGGGATGGGGGTCCAATGGGAGAGGGGGAGTAATGGGAGCCAATGGGAGAGGGGAAAAATGAAAAGCCAATAGGAGAGAGGGGAGGAATGGAAAGCCAATAGGAGAGGAGGAGGAAAACCTAATTTTTCTTATATATAGTCTTCCTTCTTCATTAATTCTCCCCTCATTTCATTCATTGAAGCAAGAAAGCAAGAAAGCAAGGACAAGCAAGAAAGCAAGGAAGGAAGAGCAAGAAAGTAAGATAGAGAAAACTTACAATCTTTTTCCAGGTACTTGTAAATTTTTTTGATTAATTCTTTATCTAGATTATTTTTTTAAAATTTGAAGAGAGAGAAAGTTTAGAGAGAAGGAGAGAAGCCTTGGAGGCCGCGGCCTCCAAGATGAAGAGGGAAGTGGAGGGGGATGAGAGGGAGGAAAGGAGGGAGGGAGGAGCCAAGGAGGGAGGGAGGAGCGACGGAAGAGGGGAGGGAGGGAGGGAGGGAGAGAGGGAGGGAGGAGCGGAGGTAGGGGGAGAGAGGGAGGGAGGTAGGAGGAGGGAGGAAGAGGAGGGAGGAGCGGGGGCATAGCGGAGGTGAGAGGCGGGATCTTGGCGACCGGGGCGGCCGCCAAGGGGAGGCGAGAGGGAGGGGAGGGAGGGGAGGGAGAGAGAGAGGAGGGAGGGGAGGGAGCGCAGGGCGGGGTAGGGGGGAGCGAGGGCAATGGGGTAGGGGGAGGCGAGAGGTAGGAGGGGGGGAGGCGAGAGGCAGGAGGGGGGTGGTCCTGGCGGCCGCGTCCGCCAGGGGGAGGCGAGCGGGAGGGGGGGGATGCGAGAGGCGGGAGGGGAGGGGGAGGCGAGAGGCGGGCGAGAAGCGGGAGGGAGGGAGAGGTAAGAGGCGGGAGGGAGGGGGGGCGAGAGGAGGAGAGAGGCGGGAGAGGCAGGAGGGGGGAGAGGCGAGTGGGAGGGGGTGAGGCGAGCGACGGGAGGGGGGGCATATTGGCGACCACGGCCGCTAGGGGAGGTGAGCGGGAGAGGGGGGGAGGCAAGAGACGGGAGGGGGAGAGGAGGCGAGAGGCAGGAGGGGGGGCATGGGCCATACTGGCGGCCGTGGCTGCCAGGGGGAGGTGAGCGGGAGAGGGGGGGACGAGAGGGGGGCATCCTAGTGGCCGCGGCCGCCATGGGGAGGCGAGGGGGAGAGGGGGGGGAGGCGAGAGGCGGGAGGGGGGGGAGGCAATGGGGGGGGCATCTTGGCAGTTGTGGCCGCCAGGGGGATAGCTTGAGCATCACCTTCACAATCTTCAAGTTCTCTTAAACAAGTTGCAATCTCTTCTAATGGAGTTCTTCCAGGCATCTTCTTTATCCCATCAAAACACATGCCTTTTCTAGGCCTAGCATGCAATCAAGCACACCCGAGACCATTTAGTAAGGTGGGATGAATCCAATACCAAACGTACCCGGTGTCTCCACCAAAAGATATGACATGAAGTTGGGGGTAATAAACTTCACACACCTCTTCACTTCCTGTTTCTTTCGAACTGACTGACAAAGATATTTATCATTGAGAATGGGACATTAGAAAGAAGCTTTTATGCCAAGATCTACCACACCATAATTTCCTCCCTCAGATGAGAATGAAGATGGTAACATCCCAAGTGATGTTGTAATCAAGCATAAGGAGAAGGAAAGGATCAGCAGAGGCCATAATCTCAGCGAGCCGGTAGGGGGTCAAACTGTCATGAAAACTGCCCTCCACCCATGCTAATTTCGCCTGAGCAAGATGCTCCCTCAAGACTCCACCTTTATCAATGATCCACCCCTCATAGATTTTGCCTAGAAGAGGGGAAGAAGTTTGCATGGTGGCTCGGGAAACAGATGGACCATGTGTGCACAGTGAGCAGCCGAATAGAAAGAACTTTTAAGGCTTTGAAAGAAAGAAAAGGAAAGAGACACTCAAGAGAGAGAGAACCTGAAGTGACCTTCATTACAAATAGAGTGAGAATCCACTCCAACACTACAAACACAAGGGAGAAGAAGAGGTTTCATACATACAAGAGGGAGCAGAAGCTCCAAGACTACTCATAGAGAGAGAATAAACTAGAGAGAGATGGACTCAAGAGTCTACATAAGAGAATATCTACAAGAGGGAGAGAAGGCTCATGGAAGAGGCTTGGGGAGACTAGAGCTACAGCAACATGAGGCCTAATGGTGGAAGAGATTTATGAACAAGGGAGAGGAGGGCTCCTTTTATAGAGATTTTGTTACCCTCCTTCACCCATTTATAATTGCTGCCTGTAGATTCCTTTCCCCATCAATCACATAAGCACGTATGTCACCATCCATGTCCTTTTTGGCTACTCTTGCCATGTGTCCCATCACAAGATGCTCAAGACTCTTAATATATTGAGAAAGTCAAGAGTGTCCTCACATGGAGCCCATAGGGACCCTCTCTTTTCCACATGTCCACATCCTCCTTATTCCACACAAGTTTTAGAAGGATTCCTCTTGACTTCACACTCCTCCACATGCCTTCCACACGCTTGGCATGTGGCCTCTCTTATATTAGTGGAACACATGGACATGAGCCCACCTCTTTATATGACTCACTCTTCCTATTTTCTAAAAAAAACTCCATAATATCCCATACAAAAATAACTCTCACCCCATACCAAGGTATTTATAACTCATACCTATGGTATTTACAATGAGCCATTCCACTCATCCTCTCCATCCCATACAATATCATAGAAAATAGAAATAAGTAAGAGCCGCTAGGCTATCACTTGATACTCAAACTCTTATCAAACATAGAGAAAAACAATACCAATGCCAAATTAAAAATATCAATTTTTGGCATCACATTGGGCACTAAACGAGATGTAGATGGAAGCAAAAAGAAGAAGTGGTCGGCCAGGTTGGCCCTAACAAGTAGCCTACAAAGTTGCATGATCAAGCTCGTGATTGTTGAACAGATAAAGAAAACATACCATAATGCCTACACAACAACAAAATACGTGGAACGGTCCCTCACAAGGCATAACAAGAGCTGCAATAGAAGTCCCTAGATCTACAGACTACCTCGAGCTCCAAATGATAGATCTCATGAGTGGATAGGAGTTTGAGTCCTTAAGAGCCTAAGAAAATAACTATGATTCTTTCCAACTCTGTTGTGCCTACTCATGATGTCAAGCATGCAATAGTTTCAACAAAGAACTCGTTTTCTCGATAGGGATGGAAGGGGAAAATACAAGTGTGTAAGGACCTCGGAAGGACTATTCTTCTTCTCTTTGTAGTTGATTCATACAGAGATTTTCACGACACTTTTGGGTACATTTCTTGCACCATGTCTATGACTATCAACCTCAATCTAGAGGCATCTGCTCAGTTAGACAACTCCAATTACGGTACATGGAAATATTGAATGGAGACCATTCTTGTACTTCAGGACAAATGGGAGTATGTTGATGGGTCTACACATAGACCATTGGACACAATCCAGCCACAAGTAGCTCTACTCCATCTATTGTCACAGCACCAGCAACATGATCTACAATAGCATCTACAGTTACACAAATAGTCTCCACACCAGTAGCAGATCCTGCCATTGCCCAAGCTCAAGCAGAATGGGATAAGAAAGACAAGTATGCCTATCACCTGATCAAGTAGAATGTGCAAGATGTCATGCTAGGATAGCTCAACACAGTCAAGACATCAAAAGAAGCATGGGATATGTTTGCAGCACTCTACGAGTCCAAGAACACATCTAGGATTCTCACCCTAAGAAACCAGATCAACCAGAGTTTCCGCAATAGTAGTGAAACAGGTCATGCTTATGTACTCCGCATAAAAGAATACAACAATCAACTTGCAGCAGCAGGAGAGACTATGAACCCTGCAGAAATGGTTCAAGTCATTCTGAATGGACTAGGAGAGGGATACGAGAATCTAGTTTAGAGTATTGTCGACACTGGAAGAACTTCAGTTAGTCCTACTTAGTGAAGAACTCAGGACTCAGGCCATTCAAGCACATAAAGGTCATTCTAATGATCAGGCATTCACAGCTTCAGAAAGAAGCAAAGGCAGAGGCAAAGTCAGGGGTAGAAGATATCAGAAAAGTGGTCATCATCAGCAACAAAATCGAAGTCAGCATCAACATTAGCATCAGCATCATCCTCAGCAACATCGAAATCAGCAAAGAGGAAATCATTCCAACCAAGGAAGATTCCAAGGACGAGGGAATGCATCCACCAATGTGTCAAACATCCAGTGCAACTACTGTCACAAGTTTGGACACTATGAAAGAGATTGCTGCAAGAAGCAGTACGACCAAGGCGATCAATCCACCAGCAGTAATCGAGGGAATTCTCGAGGCATAGGAAATCATCATGGTGGACATTCTAGTCACAGTCATTTTGCAAATGAACATGGAAATATGTTTCTTGCAAGCGAGGAATTGCATCAGACTGATACAGTGTACCTAGACGTGTACCTAGACACTGATTTCAATCCCAAAGAGGATTACAGCTATCAAGTCGACCAAGTGGAACAGGATCCTTGGTATATCGACAGTGGTGCATCATCTCACATGACAAATCATCAGGAATGGTTTACAGAGATGAAACCATTAGAAGGACAGAAAAATGTCATATACATAGCAGATAATATACCGAATCTAGTTCAAGGGATAGGTGTTATCCCTATGAACAATTTCACTGGTACGAAAGGATTGGTGAAAGATGTGCTCTATGTTCTGAAGCTCAGCAAGAACCTTTTGTCAGTAGGTCAAATGATAGAACACAATTACAAAGTCATCTTCGATGGTGATGAATGCACTATCAAAGATAAATCCAAGAGATGTCAGCTAGTAGAAAAAGGTGTCAAGGAAGGATGCTTATACAGAATGCTAGCTACAGTACCAGATAAGCATGCCATGTCAGCTCAACTGCAACAAATGCCACAATCTGCAAAATGGTACAAGAGATATGGTCATGTCAACTTCAAGTACTTGTTAGATCTCAGGAATCAGAATATGGCAATTGGGACTCCGAAGCTACAGTTTCTTGGAAAAGTTTGCGAAGCAGGCTACTTCAGCAAACAAAAGCGAACCAACGTTGTTAGAAGTACCTCTCGTGCATGAGGTATTCTTGATTTGATTCATACAGATGTATGGGGTTATACCCAGACCCGCAGCATCAATGGTTCACTTTACTAGACTTTCATCGACGACTACAGCAGATATTGTTGGGTCTACTTTTTGAAAGAGAAATCTAAAGTGTTTTCCAGATTTCAAGAATTCAAAGCCATGGTAGAAAACCAGATAGGCAGAAAGATCAAGGTCATGAGATCAGATAGAGGAGGTGAATACATGTCTTCGGCATTCATGAACTTTTGCAAAAATCACGGCATTCAAAGACAATTCACATGTGTAGATACTCCTCAGCAGAATGCAAGAGCTAAAAGGAAGAATGGGACTTTAGCGGACAGTGTTAGAGCAATGCTTAGTGAAAAGCATCTTCCAAATTAGTATTGGGTAGAAGCAATAGCTACAGCAAACTACTTACTTAATTGGCTTCCTACCAAACCGATATAGGATATGACTCCTTATGAAGCATTCACTGGACACAAGCCACACATTGGGCGACATCTCCGCATATTTGGTTGCATAGCATATGCCCACATACATGATGATCATCGCAGGAAATTGGATGCAAAGTCATGAAAATGCATCATGGTTGGCTACAGTGAAGAAAGCAAAGCATACAAATTGTATGATCCCATCAACCGCAAGGTCATTATCTCCAGAGATGTAATCTTTGATGAGGAATCAGAATGGAAAACCTCACCTACACAGGAGATAGAAGCATTGACTTCACAGTCATCTACAGAATAGGTTGATGAAGAAGATTAAGAATTGCCAAAAACACCCCAAGCAGAGCCACAGTAGCTCAAACGGTCTACTAGGGAAAGCAGACCTCTAGCCAGATTGACATATGCTCAGAAAGGCAAAGACCTTCAGGTGGAAACCACCAACTATGCTCTTATGACTACCATCATGGCTACAGAAGAGCCAGTGTACTTCGAAGACGCAGTAGACAAGCCAAAATGGCAAACTGCTGTGAATGAAGAAATGGATACTTTGTATAAGAATAATACTTGGGAATTTTGCGACCTTCCACCAGGAAAGAAGGCCATAGCAAACAAATGGGTATACAAGGTGAAGTACAATCCAAATGGAAGTATTCAGAGATACAAAGCCAGACTAGTTGCAAAAGGATTTGCACAACAATATGGTCAAGACTATGATGAGACTTATGCTCCAGTAGCAAAGATGGATTCCATATGGTTCTTGATATCACTAGCGACACTCAATAGATGGAATGTGTACCAGCTCGATGTCAACTTGTCAAGAATGCATTTCTCAATGGTTATCTAGACAAGGAAGTCTACATGCAACAACTGTTGAGATATCGAGCTCCACTCGTGATATGCCAGGGTGACCGTTGTGTATTTATGTCACCGACTTGTTAGCTGCAGATGCGGTTGGTACACCGCCCATGAATAATAGCTGGATGACAGCTATCCTTATCTACTCTAGTTCGTGGCTCAGTTAGTATGCCACCTTAGTTAGTTGAGTTTGGTTTGAGACCCACATATAGGGTTCTTCTATTTCTTTGTACTTGAGTTCTTTTGGCTTTCACAACTAAGAAGAGAAAAACTGTTTTCAGCCTCCACCTTTGTGTGTATTCCTCCATTGTGTATGTGAGAAAGCTGCAAATGAGACTCCTTCCCTCTCTCCCACTATCTTCACATGGTATCAGAGCCTTGTTCGTGGTAAGGATCTCAAGAAAGCAAACCAAGTTCATGGTGTCCTGGTAAGAGGACCAGTGTTGCTTTCCTATTTCGAGTTTGGGAGCAAATCTCTGCAGGTAGCATAGCCAGAAGTGCAGGAGTGCACTGTCTCAGATTGAGATGCCCTTCACGGTGTGGTGACTTTATTTTTCTGATTCGAGGCCATTTCGGGGCCCGTTTTGAAGGCGGAAGTTCTTCGCAGGCACTCAGAAAAAGGCCCTATTTTTGCTGTGCGACCACTGCTCGGCTGGTCGGTGAAAAGTTGCTACATAAATTGCATCGTATGCCTGTGTGCAGAGATATTGGGAGTTGCAGAATCATGCTTGTTGCCCGTTGATGCAAAATTGTCACTAGGAAGTGACTCTATGGTCAAATACCACTTTCGTCAGTTTTGCAGATCTGCCCGTGTGAGGCAAAAGCTATGTTTCTCGCATTGACATAATATTTTGCAGTGTTCTGTAATGGCGTTTGATTCTCTTTCACAGATTGTCACAGAAAAGCTTGACAAGAACAACTTCCAGGCATGGAAGTTTAGAATGATGAATCTCCTTATGGGAAAAGGCTATTGGGAGTTCATTCCAGGAAATGAAGAAGAACCAGTTCTTCCTAATGTTCCCAATCAACAAGAAATGCAGGCATTTAAAGGATGGCATGAGAGAGCCAGAAAAGTTATGTACTGGCTATCTATCAATATTTCGAATTCTATGATTGTGCATATTCAGGATGCAAGTATGCCAAAGGAGGCATGGGATACTTTGGCAAAAATGTACAACACAAATATGCAAGCCAGGAAAATGCAGCTCAAACAGGAGTTGCACAATGTGCAGAGAGAAAATTTGAGCATAAATGACTACCACATGAAGGTGAAGAAAATTGCAGATGCAGTTGCTTCCATTGGGTCGCCAGTGAAAGATGATGATCTAGTTTCTGTGACCTTGAATGGTCTAGGAAAGGATTATGCACAGTTCCGAACATCCATTGCCGTCCGTGAAAAATTTCCTGATTTTGAAGAGTTGTTTGCTCTTCTTATTTCTGAAGAGCAGAGAAATGGGGGTGCATCTTCTTCAGGAGGAACTTCAAAAGAAACTGTCTTCTACTCAAATGCTAGAAGAGGTAGAGTCAGAGGTAGAGGAGGCCGATCTGCAAGCCGTGGTAGAAATCAGAATATGCAACAAACTCAAGAAAACCACTCCTATGGAGGAGGACGTGGTAACTCTAGAGGCAGGGGGAGCCAAAGAGGCCGTGGTGGTTGGCAGAGAGGCCAAAATGCAAACAACAATGTTGAATGCTACTACTGTGGTAAAATGGGTCATATGGCTAAGGACTGCTATAAAAAGCAAAATGACATTATGAATGGAAAATTGCAGCAAGGTAATTATGCATCTTCTAGTAGACAGGGTGATGACAGAAATGAGCATCTATTTATGGTGCAGCACATGACCAATTCTGTGACAAGTGCAGAAGAACGAAATGATGTGTGGTATGTTGACTCAGGTGCATCAAACCACATGACAGGTCATGCAGAGTGGATGCAGGATGCAAGGAAAATGGAAAAACCAGGATTTGTGGAGACTAGTGATGATACTGCACATCCTATTGTGCAAATTGGTAAAATTCCTTTGTCTATGTAGGATGGGAAAAAGAAATACCTGTCTGATGTATTTCATGTCCCGAACATCACCAAGAACCTGGTCTCTATTGGTCAAATGGTTGAGCAGGGCTTGCAGGTCAGATTTAATCCTCATGGATGCTTTGTTGAGGATATGAAAAATAACGGTCGCTTGATAGCAAAAGGAAAGAAGAAGGGCAGGATGTTTACGTTGGATGCAGACATGCCTGAATTGAGTGCAGTAATGTTTGCACATGGGACCGGTGTAGTTGCAGATATTGATATCTGGCATAAACGCATTGGTCATGTTAATATACAGTGACTTAAATCAATGCAAGCCCAAAATATTGTTGCAGGATTGCCTAAATTCAAGGTTGCAGAAATGCATAAGGTTTGTGAAGCTTGTCAATTTGGAAAAGAGGTAAGGAAACCATTTCCTAGGCATGTTCAAGAGAGTAAAAAGCCATTGGAATTAATCCACTCTGATGTGTGGACTACTAAAGCTACATCTATTGGAGGCTATCACTATTTTGTCACTTTTATTGATGACTTCAGCAGAAAAGTTTGGGTGTATCTTATGAAAAAGAAAAGTGAAGTGTTGGGGCACTTCAAAGCTTTTAAAGCTATGGTTGAAAAAGAAACAGGCCTGCAAATAAAATGCCTAAGGTCAGATGGAGGGGGAGAGTACCTCTCAAATGAGTTTGCAAGGTTCCTGCAGGAGCATGGCATAAAACAGCAATATTCATGCAGTCATAGCCCACAGCAAAATGGACTTGCAGAAAGGAAAAACAGGCATATTGGAGAGGTATCTCGGGCCATGCTAAATGAGAAAGATCTACCAGATTATTATTGGGCTGAAGCAGTTGCTACAGCAGTTTAAATAATGAACAGGACTCCCACTGTAGCAATACATGGCATGACGGCAGAGGAGATGTATACTGGTAGGAAACCAGACATTTCTCATTTGAAAATTTTTGGTTGCATTGCCTATGTTCATGTGCCAGATGAGTTGAGGTCCAAGTTGGATCCAAAAGCGGAGAAGTGCATCTTTATTGGTTATTCTCTGCAGCAGAAAGGGTATAGATGCTATAACCCTTCTACTCGTAAGTTTACAGTGAGCAGAGATGTTTTTGATGAGATGAGCAGCTGGTATAAACCAGTAAATGTGATGATTGATGTAGATGCACAAAATGGTAATGCTACACAGAATTCATAGCAGCAATCACAAAATATCAGTGGACCTACAGTGTCCTCTAGCAGTGGTTCACATACTTCGCCATGGACAGGCAGATTGAGATCAGGAGAATCTCCTCAAAGCAATGCAGATAGTGGTATGTAGGTATCACGAAAAGGAAAAGAGAAGGTAGATCAGCCCATGTTTGATGTGAATGTAGGTCGCTCTTATGTGGATGGTGAATCCAGTGGCTCAGAACAGAGCATTGATGATGAGTTGGGTATTCCTTCTGTTGTTACACCTGGAGTAAGGAAGACCAGGGATGTTTTGAGAGCACTTGGAAGTGAGCCTATTTTGCACAGGTCTACCAGAGCTAGGTATCCTGTGGATAGGCTGAAATATGATGGATTTACAGCCATTTACTATGCCTATATGGTCAAAGTGATACAGGAACCAGAACCTACTTCTTTTGAGCAAGCCATGGGAAATGAAAAATGGGAGAAAGCCATGGATGAAGAAATGGATGCCTTGGAAGCAAATGCTACATGGGAATTGGTGCCTTTGCCTAAAAACAAGAATGCAATTGGCTGTAAGTGGGTTTATAAGATCAAGCACAATGCAGATGGTTCTGTGAATAGATACAAGGCAAGATTAGTTGTCAAGGGGTATGCACAGACATATGGCATTAATTATAAAGAAACATTCAGTCCGGTTGCAAGGATGGCAACTATAAGAGCAGTCATTGCTATGGCTACATCAAAGGGATGGTCTTTACGTCAGATGGATGTAAAGAATGCCTTCTTGCATGGTGATTTGCAAGAAGAGGTCTTTATGGAGCAGCCAGCAGGTTATGTTCATGCTATTCATCCTGAGTTTGTTTGCATGTTGAAGAAAGCCTTGTATGGCTTGAAGCAAGCACCTAGAGCATGGTCTGACAAGATAGGACAGTATCTTGTCACTATTGGATTTCATATTTCCAAGGCAGATTTCTCACTCTATGTGAGAAAAACAGAGAAAGGGATTATGCTGCTTGTCATTTATGTTGATGATTTGATCATCACAGGTGATAGTGATGAAGATATCCTTCATGTGAAAATGCTATTGAAGAAAAAGTTTGAGATGAAGGATTTGGGAGAGATGCTCTATTTCTTGGGCATTGAGGTGATTAGATCACCAAGTGGGATACAGCTCTTGTAGAGGCAGTATGGATTGGACATGCTGTCCAAATATGGGATGACAGGCTGTAAGCCTATTTCAGTTCCTTTGGAGCAGAATGTGAAGCTGAGCATAGATGCAAGTGAGCTTCTGGAAGATCCTACTATGTACAGACGCATAGTAGGAAGTTTGATTTATATGACTATTACCAGGCCAGATTTAAGCTATGCTGTTGGATTGGTAAGAGAGTTTATGTAGGCTCCAAGGAAACCGCATTTGGATGCGGCTAGTTCTTCGCAGGCACTCAGAAAAAGGCCCTGTTTTTAGCTGTGCGACCACTGCGCGGCTAGTTGGTGGAAAGGTGCCGCAAAAATTGCGTCGTATGCCTGTGTGTAGAGATATTGGGAGTTACAGATTCATGCCTATTGTCTGTTGATGCAAAATCGTCACTAGGAAGTGACTGTGTGGTGAAATACCACTTTCATCAGTTTTGCAGATCTGCCCGTGTGAGGCAAAAAGCTGTGTTTTTTGTAGTGACAGAATATTTTGCAGTGTTTTGTAATGGCATTTGATTCTCTTTCACAGATTGTCACTGAAAAGCTTGACAAGAACAACTTCCAAGCATGGAAGTTTAGAATGACGAATTTCTTGATGGGAAAAGGCTATTGGGAATTCATTACAGGAAATGAAGAAGAACCTGTTCTTCCTAATGTTCCTAGTCAACAGGAAATGCAGGCATTCAAAGGATGGCATGAGAGAGCCAGGAAAGTTATGTTTTAGCTGTCTATCAGTATTTCAGACTCCATGATTGTGCATATTCAGGATGCAAATACGCCAAAGGAGGCATGCGATACTTTGGCAAAAATGTATAGCACAAATACGCAAGCCAAGAAAATGCAACTCAAACAAGAGTTGCACAATGTGCAGAGAGAAAATTTGAGCATAAATGACTACCACATGAAAGTGAAGAAAATTGCAGATGCACTTGCTTCCATTGGGTCGCCAGTGGATGATGACGATTTGGTTTCTGTGACCTTGAATGGTCTAGGAAAGGATTATGCACAGTTCCGGACATCCATTGCCGTCCGTGAAAACTTTCCTGATTTTGAGGAGTTGATTGCTCTTCTAATTTCTGAAGAGCAGAGAAATGGGGGTGCATCTTCTTCAGCAGGAACTTCAAAAGAAACTGTCTTCTACTCAAATGCTGGTAGAGGTAGAGGCAGAGGTAGAGGAGGCCGATCTACAGGCCGTGGTAGAAATCAGAATATGCAGCAAATGCAAGAAAACCACTCCTATGCAGGAGGACGTGGAACTCTAGAGGCAGGGGGAGCCAAAGAGGTCGTGGTGGATGGCAGAGAGGCCAAAATGCAAACAGCAATATTGAATGCTACTATTGTGGCAAAATGGGTCATATGGCTAAGGACTGCTATAAAAAGCAGAATGACATTATGAATGGAAAATTGCAACAAGGCAATTATGCATCCTCTAGTAGACAGGGTGATGACAGAAATGAGCATTTGTTTATGGTGCAGCATATGACAAATTCTGTAACAAGTGTAGAAGAAAGCAATGATGTGTGGTATGTTGACTCGGGTGCGTCAAACCACATGACAGGTCACGCTGAATGGATGCAGGATGCAAGAAAAATGGAAAAACCAGGATTTGTGGAGACTGGTGATCATACTGCACATCCTATTGTGCAGATTGGCAAAATTCCTTTGTCTATGCAGGATGGGAAAAAGAAATACTTGTCTGATGTATTTCATGTCCCGAACATCACCAAGAACCTGGTTTCTATTGGTCAGATGGTTGAGCAGGGCTTGCAGGTCAGATTTAATCCTCATGGATGCTTTGTTGAGGATATGAAAATAATGGTCGCTTGATAGCAAAAGGAAAGAAGAAGGGCAGGATGTTTACGTTGGATGCAGACATGCCTGAATTGAGTGCAGCAATGTTTGCACATGGGACCGGTGTAGTTGCAGATATTGATATCTCACACAAACGCATTGGTCATGTTAATATACAGCGACTTAAATCAATGCAAGCCCAAAATATTGTTGCAGGATTGCCAAAATTCAAGGTTGCAGAAATGCACAAGATTTGTGAAGCCTGTCAATTTGGGAAACAGGAAAGGAAACCTTTTCCTAGGCATGTTCAAAAGAGTAAAAAACCATTGGAATTAATCCACTCTGATGTGTGGACTACAAAAGCTGCATCTATTGGAGGCTGTCACTATTTTGTCACATTTATTGATGACTTCAGGAGACAAGTTTGGGTGTATTTTATGAAAAAGAAAAGTGAAGTGTTTGGACACTTCAAAGCTTTCAAAGCTATGGTTGAAAAAGAAACAGGCCTGCAAATAAAATGCCTAAGGTCAGATGGAGGGGGAGAGTACCTCTCAAATGAGTTTGCAAGGTTCTTGCAAGAGCATGGTATAAAGCAGCAATATTCATGCAGTCACACCCCACAGCAAAATGGAATTGCAAAAAGAAAAAACAGGCATATTGGAGAGGTGTCTCGGGCTATGCTAAATGAAAAAGATCTACCAGATTATTATTGGGCTGAAGCAGTTGCTACAGCAGTCTATATAATGAACAGGACTCCCACTGCAGCAATACATGGCATGACGCCAAAGGAGATGTATACTGGTAGGAAACCAGATATCTCTCATTTGAAGATTTTTGGTTGCATTGCTTATGTCCATGTGCCAGATGAGTTGAGGTCCAAGTTGGATCCAAAAGCTGAGAAGTGCGTCTTTATTGGTTATTCTCTGCAGCAGAAAGGGTATAGATGCTATAACCCTTCTACACGTAAGTTCACAGTGAGCAGAGATGTTGTTTTTGATGAGATGAGCAGCTGGTATAAACCAGTAAATGTGATGATTGATGTAGATGCACAAAATGGTAATGCTGCACAGAATGCACAGTAGCAATCACAAAATATCAGTGGACCTCGAGTGTCCTCTACCAGTGGTTCACATACTTTGCCATGGACAGGTAGATTGAGATCAGGAGAATCCTTTCAAAGCAATGTAGATAGTGGTACGCAGGTATCACGAAAAGGAAAAGAGAAGGTAGATCAGCCCATGTTTGATGTGAATGCAGGTCACTCTTATGTGGATGGTGAATCCAGTGGCTCAGAACAGAGCATTGATGATGAGTTGGGTATTCCTTCTGTTGTTACACTTGGAGTAAGGAAGACCAGGGATGTTTTGAGAGCACCTGGAAGTGAGCCTATTTTGCGCAGGTCTACCAGGGTTAGGTATCCTGTGGATAGGCTGAAATATGATGGATTTACAGCCATTCACTATGCCTATATGGTCAAAGTGATACAGGAACCAGAACCCACTTCTTTTGAGCAAGCCATGGCAAATGAAAAATGGGAGAAAGCCATGGATGAAGAAATGGATGCCTTGGATGCTAATGCTACATGGGAATTGGTGCCTTTGCCTAAAGGCAAGAATGCAATTGGCTGTAAGTGGGTTTATAAGATCAAGCACAATGCAGATGGTTCTGTGAATAGATACAAGGCAAGATTAGTTGTCAAGGGGTATGCACAGACATATGGCATTGATTATGAAGAAACTTTCAGCTCGGTTGCAAGGATGGCAACCGTAAGAGCAGCCATTGCTATGGCTGCATCAAAGGGATGGTCTTTACATCAGATGGATGTAAAGAATGCCTTCTTGCATGGTGATTTGCAAGAAGAGGTCTTTATGGAGCAGCCAGCAGGTTATGTTCGTGCTATTCATCCTAGTTTGTTTGCAGGTTGAAGAAAGCCTTGTATGGCTTGAAGCAAGCACCTAGAGCATGGTCTGACAAGATAGGACAGTATCTTGTCACTATTGGCTTTCAGATTTCCAAGGCAGATTTCTCACTCTATGTGAGAAAAACAGAGAAAGGGATTATGCTGCTGGTCATTTATGTTGATGATTTGATCATCACAGGTGATAGTGATGAAGATATCCTTCATGTGAAAATGCTATTGAGGCAGAAGTTTGAGATGAAGGATTTGGGAGAGTTGCGTTATTTCTTGGGCATTGAGGTGATTAGATCACCAAGTGGGATACAGCTCTTGCAGAGGCAGTATGGATTGGACATGCTGTCCAAATATGGGATGACAGGCTGTAAGCCTATTTCAGTCCCTTTGGAGCAGAATGTGAAGCTGAGCACAGATGCAGGTGAGCTTCTGGAAGACCCTACTATGTACAGACGCATAGTAGGAAGTTTGATTTACATGACTATTACCAAGCCAGATTTGAGCTATGCTATTGGGTTGGTAAGTCAGTTTATGCAGGCTCCAAGGAAACCGCATTTGGATGCAGCTAGATGCATACTCAGATATGTGAAGTCCACATTGCAGTATGGACTATTTTATGAGGCTGGGGTTCAGATACAGTTGCATGGATACACTGATGCTGATTGGGCTGGTAGCATTTCTGATAGACGATCTACTGTTACTTGGTGACTTGGTGACATCACACTGCAGCATTGTGATAGCAAAGAGAATGTTACAGAGATCTTTACCAAACCACTCGTAAAGAGCTATTCGAGAAACACCGACTAGCTCTTAGTTTGACACAGAGGAAGGAAATTCCCATTAAAGGGGTGTGATGGAATGTAATGCTTAGTCCTTCTTCGATTCCCCAGAATCATCATCTTGAGGGAAGGACTACTTCATGATGTTGATCTTGAGGGAAGGTTGTTGAGAGTTGTGGTGCCATGAGCACATGTAGAGCAAAGGTATGAGTAAAGGGCAAGCTGCCACATGGCATGGAGGAGATATCCCACATGTGAGCAAGCATATGGATGTAAGTACCCTCACCTATAAAAGGGAGGTTCATTTGAAGTAATATCAATCAAGCACTATGCACTATCTCAAGATTCTCTTTATGAGTCCAAGCTAATCTATCTTGGAACCTAATTGACTTGAGGTACATGTCATGAGCACTCTCTTCATCATGTTTCCACATAGGTTCCATCCACCTTAGAGTGATCCATAGATCTTGAGGCACACATGTTTTCTCATGGTATCAGAGCATAGATTTAGCTCTCCTAGTCTTGCTCATTAGTAGTTCACTAGGATTGCTCCCATTCCTAGATTAGTTGTAGGCATGCCTTAGGAGCTCATGTTTTTCTCCTAGGTTAGTTTTAGTTTTAGATTGAGAACAAATTTCTGTCCCTTGAGTGAGAAAAAAAAAAATTTTCCGTCCATATTTCCATTGACCTCTTTGAGAGAGAGAGATATAGATTGAGAGAGAATTTCTTAATTGGACCTCATGCTTGATGGTAAGGTTTACACGAATCTACATGACTTCTCCTTGCAAGCAAAGACTTAGGCATTAAGCTACTATCAACCTCTTCATCAACGAAATGTTAACTCGCATGCAACAGATCTATAGGCTGCCATCAATGCCTTAGTACCCTTCATAAGCTCCTCAAAGGCTTGCAAATGTCCCCAACGACCTTGCATATTCATCTCCAACAATGTTCCATCGGCTTGATTTTGGTGACTCCATAGTGCTTTGACTACAGCTCCTACCCAAAAGCTCCAACACGGGCTTTTACGCCTACCAATAGCCAAACTCATCAATGACTACAATGTTGGGTCTCCTTCAAATAGCGCACTTGGTGGTAGCTGCTCCTGCTCCAAGCTTCCAAAAAGCCCAATGGCTGCTCCACTGCACCACATCTCCTATGGCTCATCTACGGCAGCAACCAGGCTCCCACGACAGCAACTAGGCTCATCTACGGTAGCCCGCTCTCACTCCATGCAAATCAAGCCTTCCCTAACTCAAAGGCAACTGACGAGTGATCTCCCACAGCACTGCTAGTGGCAAGCTCTCAAGAGGCTCGACCAGTGTATCAAGGCGACTTCAACGAGTGGCCTCCACAATGAGCTAACTCTATTTGCATACACTTCAAGGTAGCAAAGCTCCATAGACCTCAATGGTTAGCTCTCCTAACTCATGATGTCTTGCAAGCTCTAGACTAGTGCAACGCCCACGCCATCGACGACCTACTTCAGTAGCAACAACCGGCCATTGTGTCACCATATCTTACCTTAGTTCTCCAAGGTCTCACCAGAAAAAGCCACGTGGTAGATGATAACTAATTAGGGTTAGTCAGAATACCCTTGGTTGAGTTTGTAGTCAGTAGGGGATTAGAATCATTGTTAGCAATTAGACACTGCCATTGAAGCAAAATAAAGCTCATGGTAAGACCTTTACAACAAATGACAAATCAAAGCATGAATGCACACATTGCTATCATAAGCATGCCAAAAGCTCAAGTGCATGAGATGACCATAGCACAAAGCATGGCATCCACACATAAAGCATCAAGGCACATGGAAGAACAAAGCATCATGCATGAAGCTACATCAAGCAAAGAAGCGAATGCCATCATCATCAAGCCATGAGTAGAATGACAGGAACAACATGTATTGAGAAACAACAACCTTGCCACCTTTAGCCCACATGTTTGTAAAACAAACCTGACCACCTAAGAGTAGCTATGAAAGCACCCAGGGGAGGTGTTGACATGTAAAAGCCACACTTGACCACCTTAAGTGGCAATGCAAGCACTAAGGGGAGGTGATGGATTTGTAACTCACATCTGACCACCTTGCAGTAGCCAAAGGATCATGGCACCAAGGGGAGGTGTTGAGAGTTGTGGTGCCATGAGCACATGTAGAGCAAAGGTATGAGTAAAGGGCAAGTTGCCACATGGCATGGAGGAGATATCCCACATGTGAGCAAGCATATGGATGTAAGTACCCTCACCTATAAAAGGGAGGTTCATCCGAAGTAATATCAATCAAGCACTGTGCACTATCTCAAGATTCTCTTTATGAGTCCAAGCTAATCTATCTTGGAACCTAATTGACTTGAGGTACATGTCATGAGCACTCTCTTCATCATGTTTCCACATAGGTTCCATCCACCTTAGAGTGCTCCATAGATCCTGAGGCGCACATGTTTTCTCAAAGGTGTTGAGAGTTCACGCTCAACATCATGTGATCATGTGTGCATAGCACCATCACGTGATCATATGTGCATAGCACTAACCTTATAGAGTGCTATAAAGGAAAGGGTTAGATCCCCTAACCATAAACCTAACCCTAAATGGGTTTGTATATATTCTATTTTTTCAGCTAAATCTAATGTACAGTTAGTCATTTGTGGTGTGCTCTCTAGCTGTGCCCTCTCTCCTCATCTCCACTCTTCTCCTCTCCCCTCTTCACATTTTGTCACGGCCACATAAATCTCTTATTTCTTTTTATTCTTCTAGTTACTCTTACACTAATAGTAAAATTTATTTTAAATTTCATTACTTCTAAAACCTTAATCACTGCTCTTCCTCCCCCCCCGTCTTTTCCATTTTCTTGTTTTCTAATTTTGTGAAACTTAAAATAAGTCATAACCTTTTTTACCCTCTTTTATCCATATTTCCTAATGTTCTCTAAATGGTCTCTCCTAACTTCTTCCCTCTCCCTACCTTCTATTTGCTCATAATACTTTAATTTTTTCCTTTAAAGCTTAGATTCTTTGCCCCTTTTTTTGCAATGCTCATGTCTACTCTTTCATTACACCTCCACTTTATTATCCCCATAATTTTGTTAACCTAATTCTACAACTTTGTTGTCATACTTTTTTTACTAAAACTAGCTTTGTAAGTCAGTGGTCAAGGGTTTATTTTTACCGACTCTGATAACAAGGGAGGGGTGTTTATGACACCTGTCTTCCCAAATAAGGTTTAACTGGTTCTCACAATGTTTTTCTTCCCTCTTCAAGGGAGGCGTGTTTTTGTTGTCTGGCAAGTAGGCAGACTGCCCTCTTCAATAAAAGTGATGCTGCCAATGACTTGTCAAAGCTCTAATGCTCACATTTCCTCTTTTAAAAAAAAATGTTCATCCTTTAGTGATGCTACTTCATTTTTAAGTGGATGTTTATTTCAAAGTTTATCTATTAAACATTTCTCATTCCTACTCTAAATTGTCTACTCTTGCTTTTTTCTCCACATTTATTTCTTGCTTATGGGTCTCTTTTCCTATTTTTCCTTGCTTTTAGGATTGTATTCCTAGTTTTAATTCATTCTTCTAGCTCAGTGTCATGTGTTAAGCAAGTGTGGATAGTTAGCTTGGGTGTTTAAAAATTGGACGGGACATGAGTACTTTCTCTAGGATAAGATCTTATATAAAGATGGAAATTGATTCCATTGACATCCATAGGCATTCAATAAGATGAATAAGTCACAAATCACATAGTGGACTAACATTGAACTTTTGAAGCCATCATATGGAATAAAATAATGGGTGGAAAAGGTTTTGAAATCCTCTATCTATGAGTTATTGAGAACTATACAAAGTGGCTAATAATGGCCTACACAAAATCACAACCATAACATGTACGACCATAAACTTACCCTTGAGTTGAAATAAATTTGAATTGCAGTTTATTTGTACCAATATGTTAAATTGAAAATCTTGTGAATGTGTCTAGAACAACATAGAATAACAATTAAGGGTACATGTTTTAAACATTCTTACTTCAATAAAAAATCATCATTGTGGGGATGGTGGCAAGTTGGTCCCCCGTTAGTCGACTCCTTATTGTAGCAAAACAATATTATAGAATCAATGCAGCAAGATGTTTTATCACACATATACCTAACCAAATCAATGTATAAAACAATACCAAGCCCTCAAATAGCTTTCCAAATGTGAATGGTTCTAGAGATGGTTCTTAAAATTCAAAATATGAGTCTCCTCTTTTCCTATGATTTGCTTGCAGTCATTTAAATGTATGTCTCAATATATTGAACAATGAAATATGTAAGGAAATGCAATTATTGGATTTACTTGAAGTATTGTTATACATTGTGATGAAATTGAAATGTGGAATTGAACTCAACAAAATTTAGAACATTAATACATCTTATAATGCTCAAATTTGAAGCTTCATGTGCTTGGAACAATACATTGATTTACATAGTCTAGCAATGAATTGTTTAGTCACGTGGTTAGTTGGGCGAGTAGTGGAAGTCAGGAACCTCCAAGGAAAGACCAAGTAACCCCCACTTATTTCCCAGGAGGGACAATTTTTTCTGCGGGGTATGCAAAAGAAATCACCCCTCCAATGAGTGCCCCCGCCTGAAGGCAAGGCAAGCCCTCTACTATGCCTATAGATGGGGAAACCATGACACCTCCCAACGCTGATTTCCAAAGGTCCTTCCCCAACCGATTAATAAAACGAGACCACCATTATCCCTAATAGCCCCACCTAACCCAATGAATGCACAAGGCGTCCCCACAATCCAGGGTAATATAGAGCACAATAGGCTCCCTTACCACCACCTATATTGGGCCCTCAACTGCCCCTACCTCGTATAACCCTGGCCAATCAAGTGTTGGTGGAGGAACTACCCAATGACTGGGAGGAGATAGAACACAATCACGGACACCCCGAGTATTACCCTTGCAAGGAGGGAGGTGGCATCACAAGTCACTACCTCATACATGAGGATTACATGTCCCAATGTTCCAAACAGTGCCTATGGCCGCCGCAAGGGCAAGGGACATGAACTCCATGGTGAGAAGGGCCCCGATCCAATGTTTTACTTGCCAAGGTCCACACAGGGCAAGTGAATGCCCATATAAGGGCTCAACAAACCCTCTTGTGCCATGCTTTAAATGCCAAGGGCCACATTTTTTAAAGGACTCTGCCCATATAGGGATCTTACCCAAGTGTACCTACCCACAACAAGCCCCACGCCCTTATGTGATGGGTGCAGAGTGGGGCATTTATTCCAGGATCTTCCCCTGAGGAGACTAGCAACCTCGACCACCCCACTTGAGTACTAGCATCAATTTGCTGAGTATTAAATAGGGTCAAGTAGTAGAAGTGATAAAATATGAAGAGGGGAGAGGAGAAGAGTGGAGATGAGGAGAAGAGTGGAGACGAGGAGAGAGGGCATATCTAGAGAGCACACCACAAATGACTAACTATACACTAGATTTAATTGAAAATGTAGAATATATACAAACCCATTTAGGGTTAGGGCTAGGGCATCCAACCCTTTTCTTTATAGCACTCTATATGTGTTAGTGCTATGCACATGTAATCACATGTTGTTGAGCATGGTCGCTCAACACCTTCTGTCAAGATCAACATCATGAAGTAGGACTTCCCTCAAGATGATGATTCTAGGGAATCGAAGAAGGACTAAGCATTACATTCCATTACACCCCTTTAATGGGAATGCCCTTTCTTCACATCAAACCAAGAGATCAAACCAAGAGATTGTCAGTGTTTCTCAAAAAGCTCTTTACCAAATGGTTTGGTAAAGATGTCCAACATTCTCTTTGCTATCACAATGCTATAGTGTGATGTCACCAAGTAACACTCTTTCTCTGATGAAGTGCTCTCTGACATTAGTGTGCTTTGTCCTAGAGTGATATACTAGATTCTTGGCCAATGCTTGAGCCAATTGATTATCACATTATATTTTTGTTGGCTTGATTCATCAAAGTAATTTGATTTTGACAATAGGCTTTCAAGCCATATAGCCTCACATGCACTTGGAGTGAGTGCCCTATATTGTGCTTCAGTCAAAGACAAAGAAACAGTTGGCTATTTGTTTCCAAGATATAGTACCTTTACTAAGGAAAAATCTTAGAAAAATGCATATCCTTGTGTCGATCACATGGTCTCATGATCTCCGACATAGTCAGTGTCATAGTATCCATGCAACCTTGGATGAATTCCTCTATATTCTATCCCAAACTGTCTTGTACCTTCGATGTATCTCAATTCTCAAGACTATTTCGGCTGCATTCTAGTGAGACTGTTTTGGATTTGCCATAAACTGTGCAAGTGAACTTACTACATCACAAATATATGGCCGTGTGATAAGTCAGATATATAAGAGATCCGATGGTTGCCTGTAGTACCTATCATTGATTGTAGGCTTTTTTGAATGTTTAGTAAGTTTCAAACTATGCTCCATGGGAGCGGCAGCAATGTTGCAATCTACCACATGAAATTTCTTCAGAAGGCTATCAACATACTTGAGCTGACTCATAAAGGTGATGTCTGAATCTCTCCAGAACTCAATACCAAGACAATAGTGCATAAGGCCATTATCTTTAATGTCAAACTCTACAGATAAGTCTTGTTTCAAACTTTTGATGAAGCTATCATTGCTTCCGGTCACAATCAAATCATCTGCATACAAAAGTGCAATAGTGATGTCTTCCCCTTGAACTTTGTAGTAGAGTATGATCTGCATTGGATTTCATGTACCCCGGATTAAAAAAATACTTGTCGATTCTACTGTACCAACTTCTAGGTGCTTGCTCAAGTGCATGCTTTAAGCCGTAGAGACTTTTCTTGAGATGGCAAACCTGATTCTCCTTTCTTGGTTCAACATAACCTACTGGTTGTTGCATGTAGACTTCCTTGTTTAGGTAACCATTGAGAAATGCATTCTTGACATTGAGCTGGTACACATTCCATCTATTAAGTGTTGCTAGTGATATCAAGAATTGTATGGATTCCATCTTTGCTACTGGAGCATAAGTCTCATTGACCATATTGATGTGCAAATCCTTTTGCAACTAGTCTGGCGTTGTATCTTTCAATGCTTCCATATGGATTGTACTTCACTTTGTATACCCATTTTTTTGCTATGTCCTTTCTTGGTGGAAGGTCATATAATTCCCAAGTATTGTTCTTATACAAAGCATCCATTTCTTCATTCATAGCAGTTTGCCATTCTAGCTTGTCTACTGCATCTTCGAACTACACTAGCTCTTCTATGGTAGTCATAAGAGCATAGTTGGTGGTTTCAACTTGAATTGATTCACCTTTCTTAGCATATGTCAATCTGGCATGTGGTCTACTTTTCCTAGTAGACCGTCCGAGTTGCTATGGTTCTTCTTGGGTTGCTTCTGGCAATTTTTGCTCTTCTTCATCAACCTTTTTTGTAGATGACTGAGTAATTGGTGCGTCTATCTCCTGTGTATTTGAGTTTTTCATTTTGATTCCTCATCAAAGATTACATCCTTGGAGACAATGACCTTTCAGTTGATGGGATCATAGAACTTCTATGCTTTGCTATCTTTACTGTAGCCAACCATGATGTATTTGCATGACTTTGCATCCAATTTCTTGCGATGATCATCATGTATGTGGGCACATGCTATGTAACCAAGTATGCAAAGATGCCAACTGTGTGGCTTGTGTCTAGTGAATGCTTCATAAGGTGTCATACCTTGAATCAGTTTGGTTGAAAGCCAATTAAGCAAGTAGTTTGTAGTGGCTACTTCTTTCCAGTACTGATTTGGAAGATGCTTCTCATTGAGCATTGCTCTAGCACTGCTTGCTAAAGTACCATTCTTCCTTTTAGCTCTTGCATTCTGCTGAGGAGTATCTACACAAGTGAATTGTCTTTGTATGTCGTGACTTTTGCAAAAGTTCATGAATGATGAAGACATGTATTCATCTCCTCTGTCTAATCTCATGACTTTGATCTTTCTGCTTGTCTGTTTTTCTACCATGGCTTTGAAATCTTGAAATCTGGAAAAGACTTTAGATTTCTCTAAATTTAGAAAGTAGACACAACAATATCCACTGTAGTCATTGATGAAAGTCAAGTGGTACAATGAACCATTGATGTTGTGGGTTTGGGCATAACCCCATACATATGTGTGAATCAAATCAGGATTTCCTTGTGCTCGAGAGGTACTTCTGCCAAAGTTGGTTCACTTTTGTTTACCGAAGCAGCATGCTTCACAAACTTTTCCAAGAAACTGTAGCTTAGGAATCCCAATTGCCATATTCAGATTCCTGAGATCTATCAAGCTCTTGAAATTGACATGAATATATCTCTTGTGCCATTTTGTGGATAGTGGCATCTGTTGTGATTGAGCTGACATGGCATGCAAATTTGGTATTGTGGCTAGCATTCTAAACAAGCATCCTTCCTTAACTACTTTTCCTACTAGTTGAATTCCTTTGGATTTGTCTCTAATAATGCATTCATCTCCCTCAAAGATGACTCGATAGTTGTGTTCCATCATTTGACCTACTGACAAGAGGTTCTTGCTGAGCTTCGAAACATCTTTCACCAATCCTTTTGTACCAATGAAATTGTTCATAGGGATAATGCCTATCCCTTGAACTAGATTCAATGTATTATCTGTCGTGTAAATAACATTCTTTTGATAAACTTCTAGTGGTTTCATCTTTGAGAACCATTCTTGATGCTTTGTCATATGAGATGATGCACCGCTGTCAATGTACCAAGGATCTTGATCTGCTTGGTTGATTTGATAGTTGACATCCTCTTTTGAATTGCAATCAGTGTCTAGATGCACTGTCTAGATACACTGTATCAATCTTCTGCATTTCCTTGTTTGCAAGGAACATATTTCCATGTTCATTTGCATAATGACTATGACTAGAATGTCCACCACGATGATTTCCTAAGTTTTGTGGAAATTCCCTCGATTGCTGCTGGTGGACTACCTTGGTCGTACTGCTTCTTGTAGCAATCTCTTTCATAGTGTCCAAACTTATGACAGTAGTTGCATTGAATGTTTGACATGTTGGTGGATGCATTTCCTCGTCCTTGGAATGCCCTCTTGAACCATTTTGGCTAGATTCATGGTCTCTCCTGCTACTGTGAGTTAATTGTTGTAATCTTTGATTCTGAGTACGTAAGCATGATCGGTTTCACTGCTATTTGCGGAAACTCTGTTTTATCTGGTTTCTCAGTGTGAGAATCTTGGAATTGTTCTTGGACTCGTAGAGAGCTGCAAACATATCCCATGCTTTTTTTGATGTCTTGACTGTGTTGAGCTAGCCTAGCATGACATCTTGCACATTTAGCTTGATCAAATGATATGCATACTTGTCTTTCTTGTCCCATTTTGCCTATGCTCGGGCAATGGAAGGATCTACTATAGGTGCAAAAACTATTTGTGTAGCTGGAGATCCCACTGTTGGTGCTATGATAATAGGTGGAGTAGAGCTACTACTGGTCAGATCGTCCAATGGTTTAGGTGTAGACCCATCGACATACTCCCATTTGTCTTGAAGTACAAGAATGGTCTCCATTCAGCACCCTAATCCATGAGAGTTTTTGGAGATTGGCACTAGTGCCATACTCCACAATCTCAATTAGTTTGCCACTATCATTCTATGTCGATGTAAGATTGGTAGCAGTGCCATGCTAGCAGGGAAGATGGAAATGTTGAGATATCGAGCTCCACTCGAGATATGCCAGGGTGACCGTTGTGTATTTATGTCACCGACTTGCTAGCTGGAGATGCGGTTGGTACACCGCCCACGAATAATAGTTGGATGATAGCTATCCTTATCTACTCTAGTTTGTGGCTCAGTTAGTATGCCACCTTAGTTAGTTGAGTTTGGTTTGAGACCCACATATAGGGTTCTTCTATTTCTTTGTACTAGAGTTCTTTTGGCTTTCACAACTAAGAAGAGGAAAACTGTTTTCAGCATCCACCATTGTGTATTCCCCCATTGTGCATATGAGAAAGCCGCAAGTGAGACTCCTTCCCCCTCTCCCACTATCTTCACATGGTATCAGAGCCTTGTTTGTGGTAAGGAGCTCAAGAAAGCAAACCAAGTTCGTGGTGTCCTGGTAAGAGGACCAGTGTTGCTTTCCTTTTTCGAGTTTGGGAGCAAATCTCTGCAGGTAGCACAGCCAGAAGTGCAAGAGTGCACTGTCTCAGATTGAGACGCCCTTCGCGGTGTGGCGAGAGCGCAGTATATGCTACGGGATAGGCAAAGCCCTGAGTGACTTTATTTTTCTGATTCGAGGCCATTTCGGGGCCCGTTTTGAAGGCGGAAGTTCTTCGCAGCAGGCACTCAGAAAAAGGCCCTGTTTTGGCTGTGCGACCACTGCGCAGCTAGTCGCGGTGAAAAGTTGCCGCAGAAATTGCATCGTATGCCTGTGTGCAGAGATATTGGGAGTTGTAGAATCATGCTTGTTGCCTGTTGATGCAAAATCGTCACTAGGAAGTGACTGTGTGGTGAAATACCACTTTCGTCAGTTTTGCAGATCTGCCCGTGTGAGGCAAAAGCTGTGTTTTTTGCACTGACACAATATTTTGCGGTGTTCTGTAATGGCATCTGATTCTCTTTCATAGATTGTCACTGAAAAGCTTGACAAGAACAACTTCCAAGCATGGAAGTTTAGAATGACGAATTTCCTTATGGGAAAAGGCTATTGGGAATTCATTACAGGAAATGAAGAAGAACCTATTCTTCCTAATGTTCCCAATCAACAGGAAATGCAGGCATTTAAAGGATGGCATGAGACAGCGAGGAAAGTTATGTACTGGCTGTCTATCAGTATTTCGGACTCCATGATTGTGCATATTCAGGATGCAAGTACGCCAAAGGAGGCATGGGATACTTTGGCAAAAATGAACAACACAAATACGCAAGCCAGGAAAATGCAGCTTAAGCAGGAGCTGCACAATGTGCAGAGAGAAAATATGAGCATCAATGACTACCACATGAAGGTGAAGAAAATTGCGGATGCACTTGCTTCCATTGGGTTCCAGTGGATGATGACGATTTAGTTTCTGTGACCTTGAATGGTCTAGGAAAGGATTATGCACAGTTCTGGACATCCATTGCCGTCTGTGAAAAATTTCCTGATTTTGAGGAGTTGATTGCTCTTCTTATTTCTGAAGAGCAGAGAAATGGTGGTGCATCTTCTTCAGTAGGAACTTCAAAAGAAACTGTCTTCTACTCAAATGCTGGCAGAGGTAGAGGTAGAGGTAGAGGAGGCCGATCTGCAGGCCATGGTAGAAATCAGAATATGCAGCAAACGAAAGAAAACCAGTCCTATGCAGGAGGACGTGGTAACTCTAGAGGCAGGGGGAGCCAAAGAGGTTGTGGTGGATGGCAGAGAGGCCAAAATGCAAACAGCAATGTTGAATGCTACTACTGTGGTAAAATGGGCCATATGGCTAAAGACTGCTACAAAAAGCAGAATGACATTATGAATGGAAAATTGTAGCAAGGCAATTATGCATCCTCTAGTAGACAGGGTGATGACAGAAATGAGCATTTGTTTATGGTGCAGCATATGACAAATTCTGTGACAAGTGCAGAAGAAAACAATGATGTGTGGTATGTTGACTCAGGTGCATCAAACCACATGACAGGTCATGCTGAATGGATGCAGGATGCAAGGAAAATGGAAAAACCAGGATTTGTGGAGACTGGTGATGATACTGCACATCCTATTGTGCAGATTGGCAAAATTCCTTTGTCTATGCAGGATGGGAAAAAGAAATACTTGTCTGATGTATTTCATGTCCCGAACATCACCAAGAACCTGGTTTCTGTTGGTTAGATGGTTGAGCAGGGCTTGCAGGTTAGATTTAATCCTCATGGATGCTTTGTTGAGGATATGAAAAATAATGGTCGCTTGATAGCAAAAGGAAAGAAGAAGGGCAAGATGTTTACATTGGATGCGGACATGCCTGAATTGAGTGCAGCAATGTTTGCACATGGGACCGGTGTAGTTGTAGATATTGATATCTAGCACAAACGCATTGGTCATGTTAATATACAGCGACTTAAATCAATGCAAGCCCAAAATATTGTTGCAGGATTGCCTAAATTCAAGGTTGCAGAAATGCACAAGGTTTGTGAAGCCTGTCAATTTGGGAAACAGGCAAGGAAACCTTTTCCTAGGCATGTTCAAGAGAGTAAAAAGCCATTGGAATTAATCCACTCTGATGTGTGGACTACTAAAGCTGCATCTATTGGAGGCTGTCACTATTTTGTCACATTTATTGATGACTTCAGGAGACAAGTTTGGGTGTATTTTATGAAAAAGAAAAGTGAAGTGTTTGGGCACTTCAAAGCTTTCAAAGCTATGGTTGAAAAAGAAACAGGCCTGCAAATAAAATTCCTAAGGTTTAATGGAGGGGGAGAGTACCTCTCAAATGAGTTTGCAAGGTTCTTGCAGGAGCATGGCATAAAGTAGCAATATTCATGCAGTCATACCCCACAGCAAAATGGAATTGCAGAAAGGAAAAACAGGCATATTGGAGAGGTATCTCGGGCTATGCTAAATGACAAAGATCTACTATTGTGACAACATGAGCAGCATACACTTGGCAAAGAACCCAGTCTTTCATGCTAGAACAAAGCACATTGAGGTGCATTATCACTATGTGCGGGAGAAGGTTTTACTAGGTCTTATTGATCTAGTTTATGTCATCACAGAGGATCAGGTAGCTGACATATTCACGAAAGCATTGGGCACAGAGAAGCTGCGCAAGTTCAGAGACCTGCTTGGTGTGCAGGAATTGGGATTAAGCTCGAGGGGAGTGTTGAGATATCGAGCTCCACTCGCGATATGCCAGGGTGACCGTTGTGTATTTCTGTCACCGACTTGTTAGCTGGAGATGCGGTTGGTACACCGCCCACGAATAATAGCTGGATGACAGCTATCCTTATCTACTCTAGTTTGTGGCTCAGTTAGTATGCCACCTTAGTTAGTTGAGTTTGGTTTGAGACCCACATATAGGGTTCTTCTATTTCTTTGTACTAGAGTTCTTTTGGCTTTCACAACTAAGAAGAGGAAAACTGTTTTCAGCCTCCACCTTTGTGTATTCCCCCATTGTGCATGTGAGAAAGCCGCAAGTGAGACTCCTTCCCTCTCTCCCACTATCTTCACAGGAAACACATGTGGGAACATTTATGCATTAAATGTTTGAGACATTGGCACTCCCTACCAGGATAGCACTTTCCATCAAGGTGGCACTCTCCATCAGAATGACCTTGAACTTTGGTAATGGGATGCATAGGAATTATTTTACCTTGGACCCTGGGAGCCATCCTAATCCATAAGAGTTTGTGGAGAATGGCACTGGTGCCAATCTGCACAATCTCATGGTATAGAATGTCACTCTCTATTAGAATGGCACTAGTGCCAATCTTATTTGTGCCAGTCACAAAGAGACTCAGATCAATGCCCACCCACTGAAGCATGATTGTAGATAATTCTCCAAGTGAGTTTGTATAGAATGACACTTGCGCCAACTCATGAAATTCATGTGCCTCCTTATTTTGTCACTAGTATAGTCATTCTGATGACACTCTCCATTAGAATGGCACTCTATCAGGATGGCACTCTCCATCAAAATGAACTTGAGCTTTCGTAATGGGATGCATAGGAATCATTTCACCTTGGACCCTGGGAGCCATCCTAATCCATGAGAGTTTGTGGAGAATGGAACTCGTGCCAATATCCACAATCTCAATTAGTTTGCCACTCTCATTCTATGTCTATGTCAGTGCCAAGTAGATTGGCAGTAGTGCCATGCTAATAGGGAAGATGGAAACAGATGTGGGAACATTTATGCATTAATTTTTGAGACATTGGCACTCCCTCCTAGGATAGCACTCTCTATCAAGATGACAATCTCCATCAGAATGGCACTGGTGCCATTCTCTATCAGAATGAACTTGAGATTTGGTAATGGGATGCATAGGAATTATTTTACCTTGGACCCTGTGAGCCATCCTAATCCATGAGAGTTTGTGGAGAATGGCACTCGTGCCAATCTCCACAATCTCAATTAGTTTGCCACTCTCATTCTATGTTTTAGGATTGATAACATATCTACTAGACCTTGAGCTTTGGTAATGGGAAGCAGTGCCATGTCTATGTCAATGTTGAGTAGATTGACAGCACTACCATGCTATTATGGAAGATGGAAACAGATGTGGGACATTTATGCATAACAATTTTGATACATTGTTACAGTGCCAATATCCACAAACTCTCATGGATTAGAATGGTACTCTCTCTTAGAATGGCACTGGTGCCAATCTCATTTGAGTGTCACACATAGAATCAGATCAATGCCCACTGAAGTTAAATTGTAAAGAATTCTCCATGTGAGTTCGTACAAAATGGCATCCCCTATTTTGTACAAAATTGCACTTCTTTTTCATTTACCTCCTTCTTATTTTGTCACTATTCCAGTCCTTTATTTAAGGATATATAACATAACTACTCGACCTTAAGCTTTGGGAAAAGAATGCATAGGAATTATTTTACCTTGGACCTTGGGAGCCATCCTAATCCATGAGAGTTTGTGGAGAATGGCACTAGTGCCAATCTCCATAATCTCAATTAGTTTTCCACTCTCATTCTATGTCTATGTTAGTGTCAAATAGATTGGCAGCAGTGCCATGCTAACAGAGAAGATGGAAATAGATATGGAAACATTTTTGCACTCTCTACAATGACAGTACTCTCTATCAGAATGGCATAGTGCCATTCCCTATTAGAATGACCTTGAGTTCGATGCATTGGAATTCTTTTACCTTGGACTCTGGGAGCTGTCCTAATCCATGAGAGCTTGTAGAGAATGGCACTGTGCCATTATGAACAATTCAATTGATTGGCCACTCTCATTCTATGTATATGTTAGTGTCAAGTAGATTGGCACCAGTGCCATGCTTATAGGGGAGATGGAAACAGATGTGGGACATTGGTACAGTGCTACTATCCACAAACTCTCATGGATTAGACTGTCACTCTCTATCAGAATGGCACTGGTGCCAATCTCCCACATCTATTTCCTTGGACCCTAGGAGCCCCCGTAATCCATGAGAGTTTTTGAAGATTGGCACTGGTGCCATTCTCCACAATCTCAATTAGTTTGCCACTCTTATTCTATGTCTATGTTAGTGTCAAGTAGATTGGCACCAGTGCCATGCTAACAGGGAAGATGGAAACAGATGTGGTAAGATTTCTACATTAATTGCTTGAGACATTGGCACTCCCTACCAAGATAGCACTCTCCTTAAGTATGGCACTCTCCATCAACATGACCTTGAACTTTGGTAATGGGATGCATAGGAATTATTTTACCTTGGATCCTGGGAGCCATCCGAATCCATGAGAGTTTGTGGAGAATGGCACTGGTGCCAATCTCCACAATCTCATGGGTTAGAATGTCACTCTCTATCAGAATGCTATTGGTGCCAATCTCATTTGTGCCAGTCACAAAGAGAATCAGATAAATGCCCACTGAAGTATGATTGTAGAAAATTCTCCACATGAGTTTGTATAGAATGGCACTTGTGCCAATCTCATGCAATTCATGTGCCTCCTTATTTTGTCACTAGTCTAGTCATCCTGATGGCACTCTCCATCAAAATGGCACTCTATCAGGATGACACTCTCCATCAAAATGAACTTGAACTTTGGTAATGGGATGCATAGGAATCATTTTACCTTGGACCCTGGGAGCCATCCTAATCCATGAGAGTTTATGGAGAATGGCACTGGTGCCAATCTCCACAATCTCAATCCGTTTGCCACTCTCATTCTATGCCTACATCAATGCCAAGTAGATTGGCAGTAGTGCCATGCTAACAGGGAAGATGGAAACAGTTGTGGGAACATTTATGGATTAATTGTTTGAGACATTGGAAGTCCCTCCTAGAATAGCAATCTCTATCAGGATGGCACTCTCCATCAGAATGGCACTAGTGCCATTCTCTACCAGAATGACCTTGAGCTTTGGTAATGGGATGCATAGGAATTATTTTACCTTGGACCCTGGGAGCCATCCTAATCCATGAGAGTTTGCCACTCTCATTCTATGTATTAGGATTTATAACATAACTACTAGACCTTGAGCTTTGGTAATGGGAAGCAGTGCCATGTCTGTGTCAGTGTCTATGTCATTGTTGAGTAGATTGGCAATAGTGCCATGCTGTTACGGAAGATGGAAACCGATGTGGGACATTTATGCATAACATTTTTGAGACATTGGCACAGTGCCACTATCCACAAACTCTCATGGATTAGAATGGCACTCTCTCTCCAAATGGCACTGGTGCCAATCTCCCAGATCTATTTCCTTGGACCCTAGGAGACACCCTTATCCATGAGAGTTTGTGGAGATTGGCAATGGTGCCATTCTCCACAATCTCAATTAGTTTGCCATTGTCATTCTATGTCTCTGTTAGTGTCAAGTAGATTGGCAACATTACAATGTCACTCTCTCTCAGAATGGCACTGGTGCCAATCTCCCACATCTATTTCCTTGGACACACACACACAGGGAGAGAGAGAGAGAGAGAGAGAGAGAGAGAGAGAGAGAGAGAGAGAGAGAGAGAGAGAGAGAGGGAGAGAGGGTCATGTCTAGGGTCATGTCTAGGGAAGTCTAGAAAGCTCAATTTGAGGATCATCAGATATTATTGTTTTGGGGATTCATGGGATAAATTGATTTGCATTTCTGTCTCTGTCTATCTCTCTCTCTATCTAGAAGTTCTCTCTCTGTTCTTTGTCACTTCTTTGTCAGCTCTCTCTCTACTGTCTCTAGAAAGCTTACTTGAAAAGGGTTTATACACACATTCAAATCTTGGTTTCATCTAATAAACTGATTTGCATTATCCATGTTCAAGTTTGAATAAAACGTTTTGCATCTCTGTCTCTCTCTTAAATA